>NW_017671390.1:216085-251484 GCF_001879085.1 Nicotiana attenuata
TATATTTTGTCTCAGTAGGGCCCTGACCTTCCTCGTCACTACCCAACCGAGGTTAGGCTTGGCACTTACTGAGTACCGCTGTGGTGTACTCATGCCCTTCCTGCGCATGTTTTTCATGTGCAGATCATCCAGGTACCTCTACTCAGGCGCACTATCAGTGAGGCAGGAGGACTACGGAGACTTCGAGGTAGATCTGCTGCGTCCGCAGACCGACGAGTCTCCCTCTTACTCTATCTTTAGTACTTAGTTTTCCTTCTTCGGTTGTTAGAAATTCTGGAGTTTGGAACCTTTATTATACACTTCTGTAGCCTGTGTTGCCCGTGAGTTTCCGGGTTTTGGGAATTGTTTTAGACTTGTGATATTGAGTTGTACTTGCCAAGCGGCATTCAGTACAATTTCCTTTAGATATTTGATTTGATTTTTCTCTATTTTTCCGCAATTATTATATTTCCGCAAATGTTAGGCTTACCTGGTCATGGGGACCAGGTGCCGTCATGACATGTTCACGGTTGGTAAACTAGGGTCGTGACTTCAAATTGATGAATTTATTTAGTAAAGTCACTTTTCTTTGTTTTAGAGCAAAAAAGGTCACTAAATTATTTATTTTTGTCTCTAAACACCGGTAACGAATATAAGAACCATTGGAAAAGCTCTTCTAATGTAAAAGATAAATTTATCCATTTATTCAATCAAGGAAATATAGTTTATTTTTATATGTAAAAACTCAGGCTCAACCATCCACCCTTGCACCCTTTCGATGTTAAAAAACCTACCATTGAAAAACAGAGACATGCTTTTAGATATAAAAATACAGACCATTTATCTATTTACAGTGTAAAAAGACTTTAAAGGTTAATCCATTTTTTGTAGTCAAACAATTTATTTTTATATTTAAATTAATATAAAAAAATTGTTGGTAAGTATTGTTCTTACCATCAGTATGAGATAAAATCGAATTGTAATAAATGGACGAATGGTAACATGACACGTGGAACCTAAGATAGCCAAAAGGCAAGTTAGAGAATAATTAATTCTGAAAACAACGAATGCAATCGATATCGGATGAATTCCGAAGGGAGCATAACCGACAGAAGAAGATCGAGGGTTTGTCGTCGGATAGCATTCAGTGGGGAAATATTTACTAACATTAAATGAGCGACCATTGCAGAGAATATTTACACCCATGATCTATCGTTACACGTTCATCAATGTCTCTTTTAATTATTATTTAAGAGGAAGCTATAAGTAGCAGGCTCAACAGCCATTGTAAGGGACAAAATTTTCTGCATACATAAGCTATATTTTATTACTTTTTCTCTGAATTAAACAACCTTATTTGCACTTTATCGTTGCTTTCATTTTTGTTTTCGGAGGCATTACATTCGGAGCCAAACTTGGCATCTTCTTCATTTCAATTGCTAATCGCAATTTTAATCTTATTTCCTTATAATTTTTGGGTCAAATCAATCCGCTTGTCTATAAACCACGCAAAAAATTTAACAGTACCGTTTTACGGTTAAATAGTTTGGCGCCTATCGTGGGGCTTAGACAGTTGCGTAATTGCTTTGATCCTTACGTTTATTACTAACTTGTTTTGATTCTTTTCTTAGTGAAAAAATATATGGCAGCTAATGACGTCAACATCACTCACAAAGTTGAGGGGCATGAAGTTTTGTCCCAACATGACGACTCAATCAGTGAGACTCGCAATGAAGGGGATGAGACGACCCCGGTTCGAGATGGCTAGTATCCTCGGCATGTGCGGGAACCGACCCCAGGCAGGATTGGGTGATGATGTGGAAACGGTTAAAATCTTGAGAGAACAACAGAAAGCAATCATGAAACACCTATCAAGGCAGGATTGGGTGATGACGAAGTTAAAACAGCATTATCAAGCGCCTCCAATAACGTGGACAAAAGAGGCCAGGTTCCTCCTAATGTTCCTACAAATCAAGCGGCTTAGAGGGTTGATAACAACACCCCAAGGGGTGAAGCCGGTTTCAACAAAGCCGTAGGGACCGATAGCGGATCTGGAAATAACAACAGGAATGATCCCTTCAAAACCGATCTCATGAGGTTTATAAAGGAAATGAACAAACGGATGGATCAAAATGCGAAGGAGTTTCACGCTCGGATGGATCAGATTCCGGACGCGCCACCAACACTAAAAGACTCGGATTTGAAAAAATACACGCAATTTCTATTTAAACAGAGCGTAGCACCAGAGATTTAATTCTAAAAAGGCTGAAGATGTCGGACATACCAAAATATGATGGGACTTCGGATCCGCAAGAGTAGATCGACCTACACCACGACTATGAAAAGTGAACAGTTTTGCTCAACATTAGATCGAGTCGGTCTTACTAAAGAAGTTTGGTGAAACCCTTACAAAGGGGCCCTGGCATGGTATTCTCTCTTACCCGAGCATTCAATTGACTCTTTGAGATGTTTGCAGATTCATTCATTAAGGCCCACGCCGGAGCAAGGAAGGTTCAAGCTAGAAAGGCGAACATATTCAGGATTGCGTAGGGTAAGTCCGAACTGCTGCGAGAATTCGTGATCCGATTCCCGAAAGAAAGGATGTTGCTATCGGTGGTACCAAATGAGTGGCAAGCAGAGGCATTCACAAAGGATCTAAATCCGCGGAGCTCCGACGCCTCTCAAAAGCTGAAGGAAAGCCTGCTTGAGTTTCAAGAAACCACATGCATAGATGTTCATAACCGTTACGAGTCAAAAATAAGGATAGAGGATGATCAACTCAGGTTCCCGATATCAACCAAGGGACGGGACCGAGACAAAAACTAGGACAAGTTTAAAAGTGACTTTGATGCGGATTAGCGATCCTCTAGGGGTCGTTTTCTGCCATATGAAAGAATCGAAGGTCGTAGCAGTAAAGGGTTTCGATTATCGGATAAGTTTGCTCTCTATAGGAGAACAACTTGAGGTCGGAGCAGCAGGCCATTACAGGAGAAGGAGATGCTCGGGGCCGAGACTCTACGTAACCCAAGTTATCAGATTATAACTTTAACATCAGTTTAGTAGAATCGGTATCGTTTATGAGGAGTATCAAAGAAGCATGGTTCCTGAAGCCAATCAGGTCAGATCCAAGCCAGAAGGCTCCCCTCGGTTGACTATCAACATGATTTTTGGAGGGAGTGAAGTCAACGGTCTAACCTTTTCAGCAGCGAAAAAATGAAGATATCGGTGACTTAGAACAAGAGACTTCACGAAACTGCAGAAGATGACATCACTTCTATGGAGGAAGACGCTGACGGACTCCTTCTGCTATACAATGACGCTTTAGTAATCTCTCTCAGTGTTTTGGATTTCAAAATTAAATGTGCTTTGGTTGATCCAGGAAGCTCAGGCAACATCATCTAATGGAGAGTGCTGGAGCAAGAAAAGATGATCGGCATCATTCCGACGACAAAACTCTTAGGTGGATTCAACTTGACAAGTGTCAGTACCCGAGGAATGATTTTGCTACCCGCAAACGCTGAAGGATTGATCAAAGTCACTATGTTCGAAGTGTTGGATCATGATATGGGTTAAAATATAATCCTCGGAAGGCTGTGGATACACGAGATGAAGGTTGTGCCTTCAAAATATCACCAATTGTTGAAATTCTCAATGCCGGAAAGGGATACATAAATAAGGGGGACCAACCGGCAGGAAGGGAGATGAATGCGGTAACTATTTCCAGCAGCAAGGGAAAAGAGTCCAACAAATAGCAATTACATAAGCCGATGTCTTCTCTCTTTCGAAATGAAAATGATAAGAGCAAGGAGTCATCGAAATGCTATTAGGTTCCAAGATATTTTTAGGTACCGAAAGATAAGATGCAACCAAGTCGACCATAGAGGAACTCGAGAAAGTGGCCTTATTCGTAGAAATTTTGGAGAGGAAGTTTCACCTGGGGATAGGATTAAATCCCGAGCTCAGGTTAGGGTTTCCAAATTTTCTCAAAGCTAACATTGACTATTCTGCATGGTCGCACTCGGATATGACAGGTATCCCAGTAGAGGTGCTGGTACACAAGCTAAGTTTTGATCCAAACTTCCCAGCAGTAAGGCAAAAGAAACACCCAATATCTGCACCCTACTGGAATCACGGAAAAGATCTCGGCCTACTGTGAGGCCCCGCTCAAAACCTAGTAACTCGTGGTGTCGACTCCGAATATGTGTTAGGAATGTGTAGAATCCTTCGCGGCGAGCCTGCTCGCCGCAGTTCGGACCCTGATATTGATCTAAGCTTTTAAAAATCAAAGAATCAGTTTTCCAGAAAAATGCCATTCTGCGACCCAGAATGCGGTCGCAGATCTAGTATGCGGACCGCATTCCTACCGCATAGTGAGTCAGTGGTTTGGTTAAAATTGAGGTCAAGATGCGGTCCATTATGCGACCGCATAACTGATATGCGGACCGCATTTCCACCGCAGAGTAAGGCAATGTGTCAGTCAAATTTGAGGTCAAAAATGCGGTGCATTATGCGACCGCAAACCTTGTATGCGGACCGCATTTTAGCCGCATACCCCAACAGTGGAATCAGGTTTTGGGACACTTTTTGCGGTCCATTATGCGGACCGCATTTCGTGTCTGCGACCGCAGACCTGACTCGGCCCCAGATTTTCTAAAAATTTACACCCGACCCCTTTTTATAAAACACCCCCAACCCCTCATTTTTAACGACTTTCTGAACAAAATAAGAGAGAGAAAGAGAGGGTTCTTGAGAGAGAAAGTCACCTTCTTCAAATTAGATTCTTCAAAACTATCCGGGCCGGGAAATTTCAAAGCTTATCTTCATCCCCGTTCTTGCAGGTAAAATCCCTACCCCATTTTCACTAACTTTCAGATTTAATTAAGAGGGGGAAAGTCCCATGCATTAATTCTTGATAATAAGGGGTTTAAACACTCATGCATGTCTTCTAGCACCTAAAATCTGATGAGAGCAATTTGGTAGAAGTAAAGAATTGTACAAAGGAAAAATTGGTAACCTAGATGTGTTCGGGTAGTGTTTGTAAATTTTGATTCTAAGAAGATTGTGTAATTTGTACACTAGATTAGCATTGCTAGGCTTTTGGTGAAGTTGGAAGTAGAAATAAAAAGGGAATTCGGCTCCAGGTATGTATGGCTAACTTTGACCTTTGTAAAATCACCTTGCTTGGTGTACAATATTTGGTATGTGATATCTACATGGATTATTTGTGAAGTTAAGCTCTGGAGAGCAGTATGTGTTTACTTATGCGAACTATTTGTGAATTCATGTGATTTATGTGCCTTGAATGTTGTTGGTTAAGTCTTCCGATAAGATAGTGCAAGTAGATGGCAATAAACCAAGTTGTGATTGTGAATGTGTTATGTGGTAAAAGCTGTGGAACCAATGATGGAAAGGAATCGTAATCGATGCAATTGAAACAAATGTGGTAATATCATATGTGGCTGGTCGTGGGAAACTATCGTTGTGACCTAAATTGTACATTGGGCTGTTGAATAAGAAGGAAATGGCATTGATGGTTATAGAAATCCTTTGTGAATTGTGCTGTTGTTCCTTGAGATTTGTTGCTGTTGTTATTGGGATTTGTTGTTGTTGTTCTTGAGACTTGTTGTTGTTATCCTTGTAAATTGTTATTGTTGTGGTATTATTTGTGAATTGTGATTGCTCGGTGGGATCGGGTTGCGTGCCGCAACACGAAGTAATAAGGTGTGGGTTGTGATGATAAGGGTGGCCGAGGTAATAAGGGTGGAAAGTGATCGATATCACTATTGAAATGAAATATGAGAAAATTGTGAAATTAATGATGTGGAAATGATGATGGGGAANCATTTCGTGGAGGGATTTTCATCGATTGCTGCCCCTATGTTTAGATTGACCCAGAAGGGTGCCCCATTTCAGTGGACAGAGGAGTGTGAGGCGAGCTTTCAGAAGCTCAAGACAGCTTTGACTACAGCCCCTATCTTGATGTTGCCTACCGGTTCGGGGTTTTATACTGTCTATTGTGACGCCTCGAGAGTTGGCCTTGGAGCAGTGTTGATGCAGGACGGTAGGGTGATTGCCTACGCGTCCAGACAGTTGAAGGTACATGAAAAGAATTACCCTGTCCACGACCTTGAGTTAGCTGCCATTGTTCATGCCTTGAAGATCCGGCGTCATTATTTATGTGGAGTGCCTTGCGAGATCTATACTGATCATCGGAGTTTGCAGCACTTGCTCAAGCAAAAGGATCTTAATATGCGTCAAAGGAGGTGGTTAGAGCTGCTGAAGGATTATGACATCACTATCCTATATCACCCGGGCAAGGCCAACATGGTGGCGGATGCCTTGAGTCGCCGGGCGGAGAGTTTGGGGCGTTTGGCATATTTACCAGCTTCAGAGAGGCCTATGGCGATGGATGTTCAGGCCTTAGCCAGCCAGTTCGTGAGATTGGATCTTTCGGAGCCCAGTTGAGTTCTAGCTTGTGTGGTTTCCCGGTCCTCCTTAGTTGATCGTATCAGGGAGCGGCAGTATGATGACCCTCATTTGCTTGTCCTTCAGGACAAGGTCCAGCGTGGGGATGCCAGAGATGTGACCATTGGAGATGATGGAGTAATGAGGATGCAGGGCCGGATTTGTGTGCCCAATGTTGATAGCCTTCGAGAGTTGATTCTAGCAGAGGCCCATAGTTCGCGGTATTCTATCCATCCGGGTGCCGCGAAGATGTATCAGGACCTGAGGCAGCACTATTGGTGGAGGCAAATGAAGAAGGATATAGTTGGTTATGTGTCTAGATGCCTCAACTGCCAGCAGGTGAAGTATGAGCACCAGCGCCCGGGTGGGTTGCTCCAGCAGATAGAGATTCCAGAGTGGAAATGGGAGCGCATCACCATGGATTTTGTATCTGGACTTCCACGGACCTTGAAGAAGTTTGATTCCATTTGGGTTATTGTGGACCGGCTGACCAAGTCCGCTCATTTCATTCCTGTGTGTACCACTTATTCATCGGAGCGGTTGGCGGAGATTTATATCAGGGAGATCGTCCGTTTGCATGGTATTCCAGTTTCTATCATTTCAGACAGAGGTACTCAGTTTACATCGCGGTTCTGGAGAGCTGTGCAGCAGGAGTTAGGCACTCGGGTGGAGTTGAGCACAACATTTCACCCCCAGACGGACGGACAGTCCGAGCGCACTATTCAGATTCTTGAGGACATGCTCCGTGCGTGCGTGATTGAGTTCGAAGGGTCTTGGGATCATTTCTTGCCATTGGCGGAGTTTGCTTATAACAACAGTTATCAGTCCAGCATTCACATGGTGCCGTATGAGGCTTTATATGGCAGGAGGTGTAGATCTCCGGTGGGTTGGTTTGAGCCGGGTGAGGCCAGGCTATTAGGTACAGAGATGGTTCAGGATGCATTGGAGAAGGTCAAGGTGATTCAGGACAGGCTCCGTACAAGCCAGTCTAGGCAGAAGAGTTACGCGGACAGGAAGGTTCGTGATGTTTCACATATGGTTGGTGAGCGGGTTCTGCTTCGGGTCTCGCCTATGAAGGGCGTCATGAGGTTTGGAAAGAAAGGGAAGCTGAGTCCGAGGTTTATTGGCCCTTTTGAGATCTTGAGGCGACTTGGGGAGGTTGCCTATGAGCTTGCCCTACCTCCCAGCTTGGCCGGAGTTCATCCGGTATTTTATGTTTCGATGCTCTGGAGGTATCACGGTGATCCGTCGCACGTGTTGGATTTCAGTTCAGTCTAGTTGGACAAGGATCTATCCTATGTTGAGGAGCCAGTGGCTATTTTGGACAGGCAGATCAGAAAGTTGAGGTCAAAGAACGTAGCTTCAGTAAAGGTTCAGTGGCGGGGTCAGCCGGCCGAGGAGGCGACTTGGGAGACCGAGCAGGATATGCGCAGCCAGTACCCTCATCTTTTCACTACTTCAGGTATGTTCTCTATGCTCGTTCGAGGACGAACGATTGTTTAAGTGTAGGAGGATGTAACGACCCGGCCGGTCGTTTTTGGAAATTACGCCCCGATCCCCCATTAACTGTTTCCCCTAAGTTCATTTCTGCTATTTTGGTTTGCCGGGATGTTTGGTGTTGAGTTTCGAAGAGTTTTGGGACACTTAGTCCCTAAACGAGAGCTTAAGTGTTGAAAAATGGTCCATAGTCAGAACAGTGCGAAGACGACCTCGGAACGGAAATCCAATGGTTCCGTTCGCTCCGTTAGGTGATTTCGGGGTTGGGAGCGTGTTCGAAATGTATTTTGGAAGTCCGTAGCTCATTTAGGCTTGAAATGCCGGAGTTTGTATTTTTGAAGTTTCCAGTCCGATAGTGAGTATTTGATCCGAGGGTCAGATTGGAATTCCGGAAGTTACAGTAGTTCCGTCATGTCATTTGGGATGTGTGTGCAAAATTTCAGGTCATTCGGACGAGGTTTGGCTAGGTTTTTGATCGAAAGAGTGTTTGGTTGGAATTTGAGGTTCTTAGACTTGAATCTTTGATTAATTCGGGTTTCCGGCGTTGTTTTAGGTGTTTTAAGGATTGGTACAAGTTCGAATAAGGTATTAGGTGGTATTGGTGTCTTTTGGTTGAGGTCCCGGGGGCCTCGGGATGATTTCGGGTGGTTGACGGAAAATTTTGAAGTTGAATGAATTGCTGAAGGTTCTGTCATCTGGTATTTCCGCTTCTGCTGCTTGGGAAGCGCAGAAGCGGAGTCGCAGAAGCAGCTAGACCACCACAGGAGCGAAATTTGAGTGCTTCTTCAGTTTCCGCAGGTGCGGAAGTTTAACCGCAGAAGCGGTTACGCACCTGCGAGATGGTAGTCGCAGATGTGGTCCTTGGAATTTTGTTAGAAACCGCAGAAGCGGTAATGAATCCGCATAAGCGGCAACCGCAGGTGCGGTGAAGGGCCGCAGAAGCGAAAATCTTGACTTTAATGAAGAACCGCAGAAGCGGCTCGTGGTCCGCAGAAGCGGGACCGCAGAAGCGGTCCCTTGTCCGCAGAAGCGGAAACCCCTGGACAGAAATAGAGATGTCGAGGGTTTGAGTTGATAAGTTGCAAAATCAATTGAGAGCTCGGTTTAAGGCGATTTTGAGTGGGATTTGAAGTGAAGATCACTGGGTAACGTTTCTTTGGTCCCTTTTGTTATATTTCATCATTATATTGTTAAATACATCGGAATTCGAATTTAGGATAAAAAAAGTGGATAATTTGGGGTAAAACTTCATTGCCTAAACTATTGAGTTTTGAGTGGGCAATTGACCTCCGATTTGGGAGATTTTTATATGGTTAGACTCGTGAGAGTACGAGGGTTCTAAAAATGTGAAAATTATTCGATTCCGAGACGTTGGCCTGAAGGGCATTTTGGTTATTTCACCTAATTTTACGCCGTAACTTTGAATTTATTAGCAAAACCAGGTGTTTGCAATGTTATTTACGATGTGTAATTGAATTGAATAGATTTGAGCCATTTGGAGTCGGATACTCGNAGAAGGAAATGGCATTGATGGTTATAGAAATCCTTTGTGAATTGTGCTGTTGTTCCTTGAGATTTGTTGCTGTTGTTATTGGGATTTGTTGTTGTTGTTCTTGAGACTTGTTGTTGTTATCCTTGTAAATTGTTATTGTTGTGGTATTATTTGTGAATTGTGATTGCTCGGTGGGATCGGGTTGCGTGCCGCAACACGAAGTAATAAGGTGTGGGTTGTGATGATAAGGGTGGCCGAGGTAATAAGGGTGGAAAGTGATCGATATCACTATTGAAATGAAATATGAGAAAATTGTGAAATTAATGATGTGGAAATGATGATGGGGAAAAGGAGAGATTGTTAACTTGTTTGCCTTGATTGTTTCTGTGTGTGTATTTAATTGTTGATTTCTTTATTGTTTGTTACTTGTGTATGGTTTGAGGTTATCCAGGGCAAAGTTTGTTTATACATACCAGTACAATTCAAATGTACTGACGTCCCTTTAGTCGGGGGCTCTACATTCGTGTTATGATTGTAGGTGGATCCGTAGCAGGTACTCCAGTCCACCGATCGTAGCTCTCCTTCGTCTTCCATCAGCTGTTTTGGTGAGCCCCTTTCCTCTTGGGGCCCTGCGTGGCTCAGGCCGCTTTGTTTCCGGAGTTTTATTTTGGTTTTTGTGTAAGGTATAGCCGGAGCCTTGTTACCGGCAAATACTGTATTATCCTGTTGTACCTTTAGAGCCTCCGTATACAGTAGATGTGGGTTATGAACTTATGTAAATCCATGTTTCACATGTTGGGCAATGAATTGGTAATTTCATTAGTTACTATGTACGTATGTATGCTTTGTAAAAAGGTGTTCTTAATTATATATATGGCCAATTCTTGGAATATTGAGTAATAAAAACATGGGATAACACGTGGGTTAGGAAAGGCACCCAGGTCCGCTTGACTGGGGCTACCCGGTCGGGCTGCCGGTCATGTCCCTCGATTTGGGGTGTGACACCTACATCGTCAATGGATCAGTGATTAACGAAAAAGAAGATTTTTACCTTTCTTTGAATTGTACTAAGGGTGAAACTCTCCAACTATATAAAGGGGGTAGTTTTTATTCAATAGGGAGACACTGTAACATGCATATCAAGATAATACAAGCTTGTTTCTCTGCTTTCTAATTATTGAAATGTTCTTATTTTAATCATACCTCTTCATACACGTTTGGCTCCGAATCGAAGGAAGAATAATTGTTAAGCTTAGATCTGAGCCTGGACTCAACGTTACAACTGGTTTTATTATGTATTTTAACTTTAATTCGCTTATCTAACATTCGAGATCATTTGTGTTGAATTAATCCACATATCTTTAAAACCGGATATTAACAGTGCATTATTATGAGGTTGCACGATGCCTTCGGCATCCTCGTCGTTGAAGTAAAGAGCTCGGTTGTTATACGGGATCCGACCCTTCAGCTATAGTCTCGAGTGTGTTTCTCCATCGTTATAGATACTTTAGTGCGTTTTATCATCGGCCCTTGAGGTACATCGACCCCTCCAATGATCATGTTGATGATGTGTTGAGGTTCATCTTGCTCGGTTTGTTATTGGTGTCCCTATTTCTGAAGTGGTTTTTGGCTCGGATATGACATGTATCCCATTAGAGGTGCTGGTACACAAGCTAAGTTTGGATCCAAACTTCCCATCAGTAAGGCAAAAGAAACACCTGATATCTGCACTCCACTGGATATCACGACGCAGATCTCGGCCTACATCGGCAGTGGTTTAGTGATTAATGAAAAAAGATAATTTTTACCTTTCTTAGAATTGTACTAGGAGTGAAACTCTCCTACTATATAAAAGAGGTAGTTTTTATTTGATAGGGATACACTATAACACGCATATCAAGACAATACAAACTTGTTTCTCTTTTTTCTAGTTATTGAAAGGTTCTTGTTTTAATCATAACTCTTCATACACGTTTGGCTCCGAGTCGAGGGCAAAGCAATTGTTAAGCTGATATCCGAGCCTGGACTCAATGTCACAACTGGTTTGGTTATTATTTTATCTTTAATTCGCTTATCTAACATTCTTGATCATTTATGTTGAATCAATAAACATATCTTTAAAACCACATATAAATTCAAATTATTATCCATTTTAAGGGTAAACACGTGTTATGTTCCATACATAAGAATTAGAGTAGAATATAATTATTGCGGAAGAATTAGAATAAGATACAAGTAGGGGAATTATCGAAGTGAAAAATGCAGGCCTAGAAGCATAGGAGTTTCGTTTGACCGCATCTTAAAAGACCGTGAAGGCAATGCCTGTTCTTGAGGGTTACCCGCGTGCCACACGCTTGTCCTTCCAATTTCCCAAATATTATTCTCTTCTCCCAATTCCTCTTTCTTTAACCTTTTTTCTTTTACATTTATTACATCTGCTTTAAATTTTGAACTGTCAGTAGTAATACTTATTAAATGTGATACAATTAGTATTTACTCTTAGTGATATGTTTTTTTTTTAATCTTTAGTTATTTATGTTTTATTTTTAAAACACGTATGTCCAGAAGATAAAAGCAGCAGAAATGAGGATGCTGAAAATGATGTATGGGCATACCAGGTTAGATAAGATAATGAATGCTGATATTCAGAAAAAGGTGGGAATGGCACCCGTAAAGGACAATATGACGGAAGCTAGATTGAAATGGTACGAGCATGTGAAGAAGAGGTGCATAGATGCTCCAGTGAGGAGATGTGAGATGTTGGCAATGTGAGGCTGAGGAGAGGTAGAGGGCGGCATAATAAGTATTGAGGAAAGGTGATTAGGCATGACATCGTGTTACTTCAGCTTACTGAGGATATGATCCTTGATAGGGAGGTATAGAAGTTGAGAATTAATGCAGAAGGGTAGTGGTTAAGCGGACGTGTCATATTTTCATGCCGGTATCATTAGTGTTAGTCTCATATTTTTATTTTTTCGTATTTGCATATTTATGTTACTATATATCCTTTCTTTCACTTCAATTATTATATCACCTTCGCTTGCTGTGGTTACTATTTGTTGTTTCTGCTGCTTTTTAGTTTTTATCTCTTGAGCCGGAGGTCTATCGGGAACAACCTCTCTACCTTTGTAAGGTAGGGGTAAGGTCCGCGTCCACTCTAGACTCCCAAAACCTCACTTTGTAGGATTTCACTGGGTTTGTTATTGTTATTTTTATTTTTAACGATCATCTATATATAAATATAAAGCTGAGAATGGAAAAGAAGATGTGACAAACTTCTCTAACCAGTATTGTATAGGGTAAAATACGTTCGTATTAAATGTTCGCATGAGAAAACGACACGTGGAGCCGAACACAGAAGACAATCAGGTCCGAAGGCAACGAACTCGAAGAGAATGATATTGATAAAGGCGAATTAAATACCTGTTAGCATTTAATGGAGAATATGAGAAACTTTGAAAAATATTTTAGATAATAAGTTAATATATTAGATATATATTTGACAGATACATTATTATTTTCAAAAACATAATAAATTTTCCTAATTTTTTTCATTTCTATGAAATGAACAACCTACAATTAATTAGGGAATACTTATCAAAAAGATTTGCTCATTTATAAGACTTGTAACATGTATTGTGCTTGAAGTATTGAAATTACACCCATGGATATTATCAAAAACATTTAATCAAATTTATAGAATTAATTTTTGAATGCATATATGGAAGATTTAGTTTAACTTTTTTATTTGAATTTTTTTCCTATCTCAACTAAATTTACAAGGACATTTTATGAATCAGATTTACAACTAGTAATTGAAAAATTATCACAATTTCAAAATTAAATGAATTAGCCACTTTTTCATGTAAAGATAAAATCTGAACAAAAACACCCTAAAAATCCAGAATAAACTAGCGTAATATGCTGAAGTTCGAATTTTTACATATGAGATTCCAGCATAATATGTTGGAATTTCTTAATATGTTGGAGTTCCAACATAATATGCTGGAAGCTTATCCGTAAGAGCTCCATAATACAATATATTATGCAGGAACTTTTCGCTTTTCAATAAAATAGTGGTTATTTTTCCATGACTTTGTAAATGATGGTTATTTTTCAATTATCAGTGCATAAACTGGCTAGTCCCTTGCTGTTTTCAAAAATATATTCGCGAGGAAGCTAATAACATTGTGTTTTGGCTAAGATAAAAGGGAAACTTACACAAATGTCCCAAATAAATCTCAACTTACCAACCACTAGCCATTAGTCATAGACTTACCAAAACTAGCCAACAAAAATTGAAAAACCAAATAATAGGGTTCTTTCTCTCAAAGAATCACATGCAAAAATCACATTCCATATTTTTAAGCGTGATTAGCAACATTAGATACAAGACGGAAAGGAAATTTCATGGACGGGGTAGCAAATAAGGTGATGAAATACAAAAATCTATACAATATTCCAAAAATCTAAACAAAAAAGGAACTTTTTCAATGGGTATAGTTGAAATTCATTGAAAATAAATAGATAAGTCAATATACAAAATTTGAGGAAGATTGGAGGTGATTTGGACTGGTTTTGTATCAAAATTCGTAATTAAATCGAGTTCAAAAAGCCTTCTGCGACACATGTATCAAACATATATCACGCATGTATCACACACACAGGTATACATGGATATACATGTGATACATAATTGATATAAATATGATACATATGTGATACACAAATGATACACATATCATTTTTTTTTTCATGTTCAGCTTTTACTTCGAATTTTCAATTCAAATCACCTCAAAACTTCACCAAATCATCCCAAAACTGAGATTCAAGCTCCTTAAGTTGTGCCCAATCTATTCTAATAACACCTACTCAAAACAAAGCAAAAATTTAATATGTTTTTGCTACAAATAGTTAATTGACTAATTTGGCTAATATTAGTAATATTCTATCAATTGGCCAATTTTTGTAATGAGCAACTTATAAATGGACATAGCTGAAAATTTCCCAAGATAAAATTTTGTCACTGTCAGGTCCATCCAGCCGACTGGCTACCCTCAAAATCCCATCTCCTTATAAGCCCATTCTATACCTTCCTTTCTTCATTCCCCTCTTTCCTTCTATTCTCTCTTTCTCTCTCTCTAGTTTGTGGCACATTTTTATGGGTTTGAGAGAAAATATTGCAGTGCAGAAAGCAACACTGAAATCTCCACAAGGTTCCCAACTTATCTTTTCACTTATTCTGCCATTTACTTCGACCTATCTTTCCTTAATTTTACTCCAATTCCCAACCTTAATTTTCCTTTTCTCAACCAAAAACACACCTCTTTCTTTTTCTTCTTGTATAAATTTAACATTATTTTCTAGTTATTCATCATTATCACTTATTTATTTTTCGAATAGTATTAAAAGGTAATGACTTTTTCTTTTTCGGATGCAGGTTTCTTTAAAGCTTTTGGCGCGTATGAGTGGAGTAAATCCAGCAGCTTCAAGCCAAAGGCTGCAAAAACTGGAAACTGTAAGCCTAATGGCATCTTTAGCTGATGGAAAGGTTAGGGGCCACCTTAGCCAGGGCTTTGTTTTAGTCATCTGCACCTGCAACTTCTTCATTCTCATTCTCATGATGGGAGTTACCTCTTCATCTTAATTTCGGTGCTATCTTAGCTGAGCTTTCTCATCACCTTTTCTCGTTTTCTATTTTTCTTTTCTCTTCTTTTTTAATTTTTTGACTTGTTGCTTTTTATTCCTCCACCTAGCCGAGTCTTCTTGACCTTGTAAGACCTTTTATTGACCTTGTAAGACCCCGTGTTTTGTGTTATATTTTTGTGTTTTGTATTCTCGTAAATCTTACATCATGGCTTTTCGATGTAGAATTTGTTTAGTGTCCTTCTTTGTTCCCGCTCAACTCATGTTCTCCTTCCTTGTCTATCCCTCCTGAGCTATTTACACATGTTCCTAAAGATCTGAATTCAAGAAACATGATCCGAAGAAAGAGTACTACTATTTGCCATTAAGAGTGGTACAAATGCAAATTCATGTGATTATTTATATACCCTTTTGTTCCTATTTTTGGGGGGTTATGAATGTGAATTTGGAATAAATATTGTACTAAATCCTATGTATGGATTGAAATCATTTATGGCCGGGAAATTACATATTCTAATGGTACGGCCATTTTTTTCTCTATTCTTTTCAAGTTTTCTAGTTGCTTGGTAGTAGCTTTTTTATTTTTATTCTTATTCTTTTCATGACTGGTCACTTTACACACTTCCACCATCTCACCTTGTATTTTTTTCCGAACTTCTAAAATGAAAGTCGGCTTTTGGATCTTTCTTTTTGAATTTAAAGAAAATATACCAGGCCAAAAATGTGCAGTGACATTAGCCCATTCAATTTTGAAGATTGTTATATATTGAGGATAGAGTTACAGCCTCGTAGTTGCAACTTCATCCTATATGCAGTGGCGAAGTTAGAAATTTTCTCAAGTTCAAACTTGAAATAAGTAAAAAAAAAATGATCCGACAAAGGGTGTTCAATACATGTTATGTTCCTTTAAAATATAAAATTTTACCTATATAAGTAGTAGTTTTCCTAGAAAGGGTGGTCGGTTTACCACCCTAACCAAGTGTGCCTTCGCCCTTGCCTACATGGATCAATACAATGTTTTAGTTTTACGATATACCATAACCTTCTCTCTTTTACCTTTGCTTCCCTTATTCAGAGTACATTCCACTCACCAAAAAAAAAATAATTACAAAATAAAAAAAAAATTGAGGAACAAAGTTATTGTGTATCCTTTCTGAATTTGTTACAAATTTATATTTGGTGTAGAAAAAATATTGGTTGGTTGTATTTGAGTAGTGCCCACAAGGCCCACGTCCTTCTCTTTTTCCTTAGTTTATGGAAAGGGCTTCCTTTTAAGCAAGAATGAGCTCATGTCATTTATGAAGGGGGGGAAATAATTGTAACCATTTGGGGAAAAAATATCAGCTTTTTATACGAACAACTTTGTACTGGAAAAAAAAATCATTCACTCAGATAGACAAAACCCTCTCTTGTCTGCTAGCCTGTGTTTATATGATTTATGATTTACAATATAAAGACTCGTGGGTTGGACCAATGCAAGTAAAAAAAAAAATTTCACTTTTACTTGCAACAATTTTTAGTTGATTTATGTGTATCCCGATTGATCTAACACCTAAACCCTCAAATTTATCATTTCGGCTTTCTCTCAACCTAAAATTAAACAACAAATTAAGAAATGCTTAATATTGTCAACATACGATAGGTCCATCTTGTTAACATAAAGGGTCACAAACTTTAGCCATGATTCCTAGCATGAATAAAAATACTAAGTAGCCATAACTAAAGCATGTTGTAAAAAGAACATAAATCAAAACAAGCCGAACATGGTAATCCTGGGTGTACGCATATACGCTCGTTACCTCGCATATACGTTACCCCCAAATACGCAACATGTAATACAGAAGTCCATTTTAGGAGACATTCCTCAAGTCGAGGCTAATCAGGACACTTACCATATTCGAAGTAGGCTTCAACCTTTAAAATGCCTTTTTCTTTAATCTCGGCCTCCAAATGCCCAAAATCTAGCTAAAGAATAATCAACAAGGTTAAATAATGCTATAAGAATTAATCCTACGTGATAAAGATTCCATCTTTATCAAAATCTCAAAAGTCATAAAATGTTAACCCGAGCTCATATGGTTAAAACACGACACAAAGACCAAATCTCGGTGACACATAACCTGCCAAGTCCAAATTTGTAATTGGTTTTCAAATCTGAGTTCATCGGTGTTTAAATTAGGGTTGTGCATAATTTGGTAAATACTGAATTACCATATCGAAATGGAAAATTTTGGTACTTGGTATTTGGTATTTTGTCTAAGTTTAAAGATAAAAAAATTTCGTATGTATGGTATTCCGTATTTAAAAATAAAATATCGAAATACTGATACCGTACAAAAATATATTAAATTAGACAAATACACATATTATTGATTATAACACAAATTTAAAAGGTCTAAAATTCTACTTTCCCTTTTTTTTTTTTTTAAACCTTTCCCATCTTCTTTTAATACTATACTTACGATTCTCCCCTTTTTTGGTTACCTAATTATGGTTCGACCTTTCCTCCTTTTAGATTTAGCATTTTTTGGTTTCAATGTTTTTTCAGTATACCGTAACGTTTTCGTTTTTTGAATTTGTGAGTACCTTATTTAAGAATATTACCGTCTATTCTATGCACTAGTTAGTAGTAGAGCTGAACAACGCGAAGTTACCAAATCGAATAAATCGACAATGAAAAGAGAAAAATCGAGCCAAACCGATTTTAATTAGATATGATATCTGTATAGCATTTTAAGAAATCGAATACTAAAAATATCGAACCAAAATATCTAAATACCGATACCGTACCAACCGACAAACACCTATATTTCAAATCCACCAAATAAACTTTCTTATCTCTCAAGTCAAAACTTACTTTTTCTACTTTTAGATTAATTTCTTGACTCTAAATGCAAAGTTTAGTCATCTGTTATAAAGCCTATGACTAAACATTTGTGATTAGTAGAGAATTGTGAATAAATTGTCCAAAAAAGGCAGAAAAAGTCAAGTCGGTAATAACGAAATTCAAGCACAAAATGATGATGTTCCACAAGTTGGTACTTTTTCCATTGCTTGATAGTTTTCTATAGTCTTATACATAAATATAAATATATTCAAAGTAGTGATGACCGAAGGAAAACACAAAATCTTGACTTTGAGTAAGTCTCATGATTTAGCTCATAACCTAAAATCAGCAATGTAGTTTATTCTGCCGGCAATGCGGGTCCCACTTTCCCCACCTATTTTTTACCTTCGGTAACATCTAACATGCCTTCCATGTCTCTTTTCATTATTTAACCTTTCTTTCTTTCTCTCTCTCTCTCTCCCTTTTTTTTAAAGGAAACTTTTAGTCATAATCATTTCTTTGAAGACCTCTGCATAATATTACTCGTACAAGATTTGGCATCTCATTTCTCGGTCAAACTCTTCGTAATAAGAACGCGTTCCGGAATATAGTCCATCCGCATGTCGGCTCTAATCGGCAACGTAACGCATTTATTTATATTTATATATTTTTTATATCTACCTATCTTTCTATCTATCTATAAAAATACAAATATCAAAACATTAAATGTTGATCAACTAAAATATTCTTTTAATATTATTGACTTTTAATCCCTTTAGAAGATCAATTATTTTTTAAAAAATAATTTCACGTTGGATGGAATTGTAACTCAAGACTTGACCGAATATTAATTGGCATGGTATTTTGTAACGACCCGACCGGTCATTTTGAGCTTTTACACTTCGCTCCGTAGTTTACGGGCATGAGTAGCACTGTATGATGTATTATGACTTGTATGAACCGTCGGTTTTGGGTTTTCAGGTCATTCGAAATCGATTTGGAAGAATAATTCTCAATTGGGGAGCTTTAAAATTGGAAGAGTCGATCAAGTTTGACTTTTTAGTATTTGACATAGAATTGGAGTTTTGATGGTTCTGTTAGCTCCATAAGGTCATTTTTATTTCGTGTTGAATTGCTGAGGCTGTTGGTTCTGGTGTGACCGTACCTGCGGAGCATTGGGCGCAGGTGCGGAGCCGCAAAAGTGTAAGGCCCCGTAATGTTTTTCCTAAAAACCCGGATTCCGTGGTGTCGAAGTAGGCGTAGAGGTTAATAGTAGTAGCTTGCTGCGGTTTGGACTTTTCGGATTGAACATTACGTTAAAAAGTTAAAGAAAAATGGTTTGCAAAAAAAGAGCATTTCTGCGGCCCACTATGGGGCCGTAGAATCAATTTGCGGGCCGTAGAATGGCCGCATAATGAGGCAGTCTTTTTGGCCAATTTTGATGTCACTTTTGCGGCCCATTATGCGATCGTAAAACCATTTCGCGGGCCGCATTTTGATCGAATATCCAACTTTGAGATTTGTCAGATGGGAGTTCTACGGTGCATTCTGCGATCGCAGACTGGTCGCCGACCGAGGTAGAAAAATTTTAGTTCCGAAGGGCCAATTATGTGGCCAATTTGCGAAACGCATGCGACCGCAGATCTGTGTCGGGGCTCCTATTTTCTAATCTTTAAACGCGGCCTTATTCCGTTAAAAACACATATCATACTCCATTTTGAGCTATTTTCTGATATTTCTAGAGTGAGGGAGAGAGTTCTTAGAGAGAGAAATCAACCTTCAAACTAATATCAATCAATTCTTGCTAAATCCTTGAAGATTATCAAGATGGTTCTCTTATTAAAGGTAAGAATCTATACCCTAACTTTTAATTTTGAAAATTTAGTAAAAGGGAGATAATAGTAAGACAACTATTGGGTGTGGGGATGGATATCTTGCATGCATGTATTCCTAAAGTATGTGGGGAGGTTTTGAACTAAGAATGGGTGGAGGAATGGTAGAATCTTTCATAAAAGGCCTTAAAACTGTAATGCACACATAGTGTTTGATAAAATGCTCAAGTGAGCTAGAATTATGATCATTTTCCTAATTTTGGGTTCAATTTTGCGATATTGCTAAAAGACATTGAAGTTGCTAATATTCCGGAACATCTTAGAGTTTTAAGAAGCTCAATTGAGGTATGTATGGGTAAACCCCCTTCTTCTTAGAGTTGAAGCTCCTGGTGTTCGTGTAAATGGGTGTAAGTCCCCAAATTGATCATACTAGAATCGACTATCCCAAATGTGTTGTGTTGAATGATATATGTTCAATATTTGTACAAAATGCTTATTAGGTCATCTTGCCCTTTAAGGATATGTTTAAAAATTTGGAATATGTGTTAAGAAAGGCTAAGACTTCATGTCAAAAATTGAATAAAGGTGGTTATGCCAATTTATATGAAAGGCCTCTATGTGCTTAGGATTTTTCAAGTTTTTCCCTTATGTGTAAACGCCTCACATGATAGGCCTTATTGTTGCTGATGATAATGTTATTGAATGTATAAAAAGGAAAACTTGAATTGTGAAATACGGTCAAGTGCCAAGAATGACTTAATAAATGAGGCCACTCGTGCCAATGTATTGAAAGATGGGAAAGGAATATAAAGTGAGATGATTGATTGAAAGGTTGATGTCTCACGTGAGATGCCCTAGCCGATCGGGCCATGATGGGACACCATGTTGCACACATGGTGGTAATTATGCTGGAAATAATGATTGAAATTGTGGATATGGTTGCTGTCTCAAATGAGATGACCTAGCCGATCAGGTCGAGATTAGACTCCGTGTAAGAACACAGTGGTATTGTGGATTGTGGCACATGGCACTAAAGATGACCCAACCTAATAAGATGGAAATTGATTGAGAACTTATGTGACCCTTACTTGATGTTCTAGTATTGTTTGAAGCTCTTATTGAACTCATGACTATTTTTCCCCTATATTATTATTCATTCTATTGAGATGGTGTTTTATCTTTACATACTAGTACTGTTAAACAGTACTAACGTCTCTTTTACCGGGGGCGCTACATCTTTAAATGGATGTAGGTGGTTCCATAGCAGTCAGTGTTGATCGCAGCTAGTGGTATATCATCATCTTCTCAGCAGTCTTGGTGAGCCCCATTTCATCCCCGGGTCATGTATTATATCTCTTGTTCATATTTTTATAATATTTAGAGGTATAACCGAGACCTTGTCGCCGGCATTATCATAACTATCTTTGTATCTTTAGAGGCTCCGCAGTTATTATGTGGGTGGTGTATGGGTACTAGAAAGGTCAGATATATTATGTCGTGTTTTGGACTCTTGGTCCACTGAATCGTAAAGTGTATGTATTTTCGGAACTTAACTATGATGTAGCAAAATGAAATGAAATGAATTAGTAATATTTATATATATGATCTTTCCACTATTTTACTAATGGTGACGCGCCTTCTCTTGATCATAAGCGAGTTGGGTAGGAAGTATCTAACAGGCTTCCTCGATCGAGTCCACTCGGCTGAGCACCGGTCACGCTCCCCGAGGTTGGGGCATGACAAAAAGCGGCAGTGTCATTGCAGAAGCATGAAGGGGAGCAGGGCGTGAGGATCGCAGGTGCGGGTACTTGGGCGCACCTGCGCAACCGCAAATACCGTTCAAGTGCGCAAAAGCGCGATTGCAGAAGCGGGTTAAAGATCGCAGAAGCGATGGTTGCTGGTCAAGGGCTCTTCACAAAAGCGAAACATTTACCGCATAAGCGGTGGACACAGATGCGACTATTTGTCTGCAAATGCGGAAGGTGCTGGGCAAAAGCTATAAAAATCGAGGTTTTGATCTTTTATCATATTTTGAGATGTGGGACTCGGATTGAGGAAAGTTTTAGAGCAATTTTCATCACAAGGATTGGGGTAAGTATTCTACACTTGGTTTTGATTTTATCTCATGAATCTATCTTCATTTTTGGTAATTGGTTGATGAGTTTTAAAGAGAAATTGGGGGTTTTGGCCTAAAATTTCATAATGTAAAATTTTGAGTTTTGAAAATCGATTCGGAGTCGGATTTGAGTGAAACTAGTATGGTTGGACTTGCAGTTGAATGGTTATAGAATTTTGTGAGTTTTGTCGGGTTCCGAGGTGCGGGCCCCGGTTGGACTTTTTGGGCGATTTTGGGCTTTTGATTAAGAATTCGACCTTTATCGATTGGGGTTTGTTTCCTTTGGCATTATTTGATGTATTTGAGTTTCTTTTGGCTAGTTTTGAGCTGTTCGAAGGTCGGTACGTGCGGGATGGTATTTTTTGGAGCATCGCTTGGCTTACTCGGTATTGAAATTTGCTTGTTCGAGGTAATTAACACTTGTACTCTTGGTGCTGAACCCCGAATTACGTGTTATGTGATTGGTGTTGAGGTGACTCACATGCTAGGTGGCTGTCGTGTGGGCGTGCACCGTGTGAATTGTGTCTTCGTTATTTTTGTTGTACCGTGTAGTTACCTGATCTTACCTATAACCATGAAATTTCTACGTACTTGAGCTATTGAGCTGTGATCCATGGTAGAATCCATGTCTAGGCTACATGCTTATCCTATTGGGACCCACTGAGGTCATTTGTGCTATTGAGCTATCTGTTTTCATTGTATTACATACTCAGTCATACGCATTCATATACATATCATATCTCAGTCGCTGTTACCATTTATTGACACATCACATCATTATTTTTGGGCTGATTTTTTCATGACATTGAGAGCCCAAGAGACTACAGAGACTGATGACTGAGTGAGGCCGAGGGCCAGATGGTGAGGATGTTTATGATGGGAGTGGGCTACACGCCGCAGCATGTTTTACTAATTTATGCCATGATTGGCTTGTTATAGCGTTTGGGCTGAAGGAGCCCCTCCGGAGTCCATAACACCCCAGTGAGTGCAGGTACCTACTGAGTGTGAGTGCGGAGTGCCGAGTGATTGGGAGGATTAAGTGGTTGTGAGGACTGAGTGACTGTGAGGACTGAGTGGCTGTGAGGACTGAGTGACTGGGAGGACTGAGGGAATTGATACTCTGAGAATATGCATATGGTTTTTATCACTGAGTCGCATCGCATTTGGCATGCACACTTGACATACAGGCATAGAGACGCATTTTTCCTCATGCTGTACGGTGTCATGTCATTCATGTCTTCTCACACATATTGACATATGGGCATAAAGATATATTTTATAATTATTATCTGGAAAGAAAATGAAACATCTTATTTATTGTTGAAAGGATTTTCTTGGGAATAATTACAGTTTTCAAACCTACTCATATTTTTGGCAATTTCGGTAAATGATTTGGGTGTTCACTGAGACACTTGAAAAACATGCCTATTTTCTGGAATTGTGAACGAGCTGAGCATTCTATTTCTAAGATAATTCGTTTACTACTTGCATTATGTTATTATGAACTGTTGTTGGCTATTGGTGTCGGATCCGACCTTTGTTTCAGCTCGTCACTACTTTCAACCTAAGGTTAGGTTTGTTACTTATTTAGTACACGGGGTCAGTTATACTCATACTACACTTATACACCTTGCGTACAAATATTGGATATTGTTGTTGCTGTATTCGATGGGAGCTGGATTTGAAGATGTACCTATGTTCCGGTTATCGCTGCCTCTTGTTCATGGTAGCTCTAGACTTATGAAAGATCTGTTCATGTATATTTCAAACAGATGATGTACTTTATTTCATATCAGCTTTTGTAAATTCTAAAATCTTAGAGGCTCATGATTTGTACTACCAGTCCTTGGGAAATGTATAAAATTCAGATATGTTCTTTTACTTATTTATCTTATTAAATTTCATTGGAGTTAGATAGTTGTTAATTGGCTTACCTAGCAGGCCGGGTTAGGTGCCATCACGACTAGGTGAATTTTGGGTCGTGACAAGTTCTAACAATCAGTTCCAACTTTGGATGTCCTACCTCGTAATGACCCGGCCGGTCATTTTGAAAATAGTAGTCCCATTTTCCCTATTTGATGCTTTACATATGTGTAATTGTGATTATGAGACTTGCCGGAGTGGTTGGTTTGGTTTCGTAAAAGTTTTGAAGTGAATTGGGACACTTAGTCCCAAGGTTGGATGCTTAAGTTGTAAGAGTTAAACGGGGTTCGACTTTGTATAGACGACTATGTATTTTGATGGTTCCAGTATCTTCTTATGGAGATTTTGGACTTAGGCGTATGTCCAAATTTGGATTTGGAAGTCCCTAGGTTGATTTGGTTCTAATTGGCAGAAGTAGGAAAGTTGAAGGTCTGGAAGGTTGATAGGTTTGGAAGGTTGATAGGTTTTGCTGGGAGTTGTTTGTTGATATCGGGCTCGTATTTTGGTTCCGAGAATCGGGATTGGTCCATTGTTCCATTTGGGACTTTTATGCAAAATTTGAGGTAATTCTGAGTTGATTTGATATGGTTCGGCACAAGAATTAAAAGTTGGAAGGTCATTAGTTTCCTTAAGCTTGAATTGAGGTGAGATTCGTGGTTTTGATGTTGTTTGATGTGATTTAGGGCCTCGAGTAGGTCCGTATCTTATTTTTGGATTGGTTGGTATGTTTAGACGGGGTCACGAGAGGCTCGGGTGTGTTTGGGATCATTCTTGGACTTAGTTGCATTACTGAAGGCATAGGATTTTTTGTGTTTTTGCACTTGCGAAGGAAGGGCCACATGTGCGACACCTGTGGAGCGCAAGTGCACAATCGTAGGTGCAAAGGAGCTTCCAAAGAAACGGAGTCGCAGATGCTGCTTGGTGTCCACAGAAGCGGTTGGTCAGGGGACTTAGTTGTTTCTGCATCTGCGATGGATTTTTCGCAAATGCGGTATTGCTGGTGCTACATAGTGGACCGCATATGTGATTTAGTCGAGCAGAATATTAATATTGAGGGTTTGGTCATTTTTCTTATTTTTGGAGTTGTGGAGCTCGGCTAGGGCGATTTTTGGAGAGCTTTTCATCAAAATTGAAAGGGTAAGTAATCCTTACTTGATTTCTGTGTGAGATATTGATTACCCATAGACTATTACACCTAATTTATATGAGTTAAAGATGGAATTTGGGAGTTTTTGGACTATGATTTTGAAGAGTGAGATTTGATGATTTGAGGGTCGATTTGAGATTGGAATTGGATGAAACACATACATATGGACTCATATCGGAATGGGTGTTTAGAATTTGTGAGTTTTATCGGGTTTTAGGGTGCAGTCCCGAGGTTGACTTTGCATAATTGATTCAAGATCTTAGCTTTATCATTTGAAATTTTTTCCTATGGCTCTTATTGATGATATTAAGTTATTTTGGCCAGATTCGAGTTGTCCGGAGGTTGATTCACCTGGGAAGGGATTATTAGAGGATTGATTTGACTTACTTGAGGTAAGTATCTTACTTAAACTTGGTTGAGCCACTAATTTTCTGAGTTATTTGTTATAGCTATGTGCTATAGGTTGCGTATATGTGCCGAGGTTGAGCCTATGTGCGTGCACTGGGTATTATTGATGTTTGGGGTAGTGTTTAGGCTATGACATGCCTTGGATTGCTTGTTAAGCTTCACGCTATAATAGTTCTTATATTTGTAACCCTTTTGTGAGTTATTTCATCCATGTTTGAGGTTATATAGAGGTTAATCTCCTAATTGAATTGGATAATTGCTATTTTTGTGACGCAATTGCCCGATTTGAGCTATGATGGCACACTTTGCACATGCATACACCTTAGCATGTCACTTATACCATACCAGGAGTATGAAATTTGATATTCATTGATCATATACATGTATTATTGTATATTTGTTTCCCGTGTAATTTGGTTCCGACTGGTAGCACGTGACCATGCCATGCGGTTTGTGATATTTATTTAGCCTGTAACCATGCCCGACAGATTGTGATATTGAGACTATGACCATGCAGCGCGGATTGTGATATTGAGCCTCTGACCACGCAGGCGAATTGTGATATTGAGCATGTAACCACGCCAGGCGAATTATGATATTAATCCTTTGACCATGTCGAACGGATTCTGATATTGAAACTATGACCACGCTGGGCGGATTATGATTATTTTCACGTGACTACACCGTGCAGTGTGTGGATATTGACCCATTCCTCTAGCGTCACCCTCTCATGTTTCTTCTTGATGGTGTACATGCGGATTGAGGAAAAAACTGATCAATGGTTTGGTACGGTTATGTAAATTTCAGAGGAAAAGCTGGCTAGTGTTTGATCTGGTTATTGCATTTCTTTTTTACTTCCATTTCCTTAATTGTTTACCTGATTCATTTGCATATCTTCTTTATATGATGGATTGTTGACTGAGCATAGTACGCTAAGTAATTGTGTGCACCAAGGTGGTTCTTTCTGTGATACATGACTAACCATATTATTGTTCTATACTTTTTGGTATTTATAAACATTACAGGTGATTAACGAGTATCATAATAATTATTGCTTCTATCACCTCGCCGAGGTTAGTTATGATACTTGCTGAGTACATGGGGTCGACTATACTCATACTATACTCTACACTTAATTGCAGATCCAGGTGTTAGACCGAGCCGCCTGTAGTTGAGGTTTATTGCTGAGTTTGCTATCCGAGAGATGAGGTAGAGCTTTATCTCGACCGCGGTCTTGGCGTCTCTTCTCATTTGGTACTGCTATCTTTATTTCAGACAATATTATCATATAGCATTTCAGACTTGTATTTCCATTTTAGAGCTCATGACTTTGCATTTACCAGTTCTGGGGGATTTGTTATGTATCGACGCTTTTGTTATTGTTAATTGGCCTTAGACTTGTACTATTTCTGTTAACTCAATATTATATTTCGTTTTTGTTATGCTTGGATTACCTAGCAACTGATTTAGGCTCCATCACGGTCGGTTGTTGGTTTTGGGTTTGACAAGTTGGTATAGAGCCCTAGGTTCATAGGTTTTACTGGTCATGAGCATGTTTAGTAGAGTCGTGCGGATCGGTATTAAGACGTATGCACTTATCTTTGAGAGGCTGTCGAGCTGTTAGAAAACATCACTTTCTTGCATCTTGTCATGCGACTTTTTTATTTCCGAAGTTTGAACCTTCACTCTTCTATTCTCTTACAGATGGTGAGGACACGTTCAGCCAGATCGGGCAGGCTGGTACCAGTACCACCAGGCAACGTCGCTAGAGTCCAGGGTTGAGGTAGAGGCCGAGGTGGGGTTCACACTACAGCTAGAGCAGCACCTGTGGAGCCACCAGTCGCTTTAGTGGAGGAGTGAGCCGGTGGGACAAGTTCAGACACCGGCCGCACATATTGTTATACCTAGTCCTCAGGAGGCTATGGCTCAAATTCTGAGTGTGTGCATGAGTTTGGCTCTGTCGATTATAGTACCAATTGCACCAGCTACCTTTACAGTCTGGGGGAGGAGCCTAGACTCTTGCCGCCCATACATCGAAGTAGCTAGCTCAGGGTTATCAGACACCAGGGGTGTTACCAGTTCAGCCAGTTGTTGTTTCCCAGGCCGAGGTTGGTCCACCCATATCCGATGATGAGTAGAAGATATTGAATCAATATAAGAGTCTTGATCCTCCCGAGTTCAGTGGAGGAGAGTCAAAGGATGCTTAGGGTTTTCTGGATCGGTGTCATTGGATTATTTGCACAACGGGCATTATGGACACCAGTGGAGTTTCCTTTACTAATTTTCAGATAACAGGGGAAACCTACAAATGGTGGTAGACATATAAGTCAGGCAGGCCAGTTGGCGCAACATCGGTTACATGGCATAATTTCTCAATTCTCTTCTTAGAGAAGTTTGTTCCTTAAAATCATAGGGAGGAGCTGCATAGAAAGTTTGAGCATCTATGTTAGGAGGGTATGACTGTGACCCAGTATGAGATGAGATTTGCAAAGTTTGAATGTCGTGCAGTATGGTTAGTTCCCACTAAGAGGGAGAAGATCATAAGGTTCATTGATGGCCTCAACTATGGTTTACATTACAGCTTGGATTAGGAAGCCGAGATGGATGCTAGGTTTGACCAGGTGGTTGAGATTGCTTGATGCTTGGAGCAGGTTCGCAGTCTTGAGAATGAGGAGCGGGAATCTAAGAGGCCTCGTGGTTCAGGTGGTTTTCGTAGTGCCTCATCTAGAGAAAGTCATTACAACAGTTGTCGTCCTTTTAGACCCACACACGGAGCTCGTCAGATTCCTCGTGATTTTTTAGTTAGCCACATTTCATACAGTGCTCGCCTAGTTCAGTCATCATTCAGTGTGCTATCGACATAAGTTCTTACGGTGCTCTATCTGCTCAGGGTTTCATAGGCAGTTCATCAGGTTATTAGGGTCAGCAGCCTTATAGGAGGGGTTGTTTCGAGTGTGGAGACTTAAGTCATCGCAAGATGGATTGCCCAAACTTCTAGGTAGGGTTCCACACTAGAGCTCACATCCTATGATTTCAGCACCAGCAGCTGCATGTGGCACTGGAGTGGGGGCTGTTCTTTTGCAAAATAAGCAACCAGTGGCTTACTTAAGTCACGTTTTGAGCAAGAAGCATCAAGGCCTATCAACTTATGAAAAAGAGTTGATAGCCTTATTAATGGCAGTCGATAAGTGGAGACACTACCTACACCCAAACCACTTCATCATCAGAACTGATCACTTTAGTCTCAAGTTCCTTCAAGACCAAAAGATCACAACCTCTCTTCAGCACAAAGGATTGACAAAATTAATGGGCCTTAGCTATGAGATACATTACAAGAAGGGTAGTAAGAACACTGTGGCGGATGCACTCTCTAGGATGCATGAGATTGGTGCCAAGTGTTGTGTCATCTCTCAAATTCAGCCAAAATGGGTGGAAGAGATCATCAGTAGTTATGAGGGAGATCAGGAAGTAACCCAAATCATGACTCAGGTGCTTGTAGATCCTGCTGCAGTAGCCAATGTGATCCTACAAATTGGATTGCTGAAGTATAAAGGCAAGGTGTGGGTAGGAAATGGTACTCAACTGAGACAACAACTGGTGCAACACATTCACTCTACAGGTCTGGGAGGTGATTCTGGAGTCCCTACTATGCAAAGGATTAAGGCCATTTTCTATTGGCCTTCTCTGCTAGCTGATGTTAAAAAGGTGGTTCTAGAATGTGATGGTTGTCAAAGGTGTAAGGGAGAGCATGTAGCTTATCCGGGGCTACTACAACCATTGCCACTTCCTTCTAGACCATGGGAGCATATAACCATGGATTTCATTGAAGGTCTCCCTAAGTCTGAGGGAAAGAATACAATCTTTGTTATTGTGGATTGATTCAGCAAATATGCCCATTTCTTATCTCTTTCTCATCCTTTTACTGTTGTACAAGTTGCTAGGTTCATGGCAATATCTACAAGCTGCATGGGTTGCCTACTAGTATTGTGAGTGACAGGGATAAAATATTCTTGAGCTTGTTTTGGAAGGAGTTGTTTAAGGGGTTGAAGACTGAGTTGAAATTCAGTTCTGCCTATCATCCTCAATCAGATGGGCAATCTGAGAGGGTGAATCAATGTGTGGAGAACTATCTGAGATGCATGAGTGGGCACAAACCCAAAGATTGGCACAAATGGTTGTCTCTAGCTGAGTATTGGTATAATTCCAATTACCACACAGCCACTCAATCAACCCCTTTCAAGATTTTATATGGATATGACCCTCCTCAACTCTCCTTCGAGCTGTTGACATAGTCGAAGGTAGCTGAAGCTGATCAATGGTTGCAGGAAAGGCAAATAATGACCAAGATTCTGAAAGTCAATCTAGAGAAGGCACAACAGAGAATGAAGTTTTATGCTGACAAGAAAAGGACCGAAAGGGAGCTAGAAGTTGGGGATTGGGTTTTCCTCAATCTTCAACCTTATAGACAGACTAGTATGGCTATAAGGAGCAACTTGAAGCTAACATCCAAGTATTATGGCCCTTATCAAGTGATTAAGAAAATCAGTCTTGTTGCATATGAACTTCAATTGCCTGCTTCTGCTAGAATTCACCCTGTTTTTCACATATCCCAGCTCAAGAAGAAAGTAGGATCTCATGTTGCTCCATCCATTGATCCTCCGGTCTGTTCTGCAGATGGCCAGCCTTTAGTAGAACCCATAGCAATCTTGGATAGAAGAATGATCAAAAGAGGAAATGCTGCAGTGGTGCAGGTCTTGATACAGTGGGCAAACTTATTTCCTGAGGAGGCCACTTGGGAAGATTATAGTTTCATTCGGTCATAGTTTCCAAATTTTAATGAACCTTGAGGACAAGGTTCCTTAAAGGGGGATGGATTATCATGAATTAAGCTTAGTAGTAGAGGTCCATAAGTATTACTATATTCAGTTTAGTCCCTATCTTTATTTTCTTGTTTTTACATTTAAGTCCAATTAAATCCCTTCTAGTAGGGACACGTGGTAGTCAATGGTGTAATAGGTCGTTACATTAGAATCCAATGTTGGATTCCTATTTAGCTGGCGTATGTACTCATTTTCATTTATCAGAAATATTATCCAACTTTCTCTCTATCTTCTTCTTCTTTCCCTCTCCTTCCTTATTCTGATTCTTCACGACTGAGCTTGTTTTTAGCTCAACTCGTGACATGGAGCGTGGTGGTTTGTTATGAACTATTGCAAGGAATGGGACATGAGTCCCACATCGGTACTACAAAGTGTTGATGTGCGGTTTATATAGCCTTGGGCTCTCCCACCTTAATAGCTAGCTTTTGGGGTGTGGTTCTCCCTAGGTTGTATCAATGGTATCAGAGCCATCCACCATCCTCTGTGCCCACCGTGTCTTGGATGGTGACGCCGGTATTGCAGTGTTCGCCCGAGGCTAGAAATGTCTAGCGCACAGCCGTCGAGGACGACGAGTGCGGAGCATGGTGGTTTGTTATGAACTATTGCAAGGAATGGAACTTGTGTCCCACATCGGTACTACAAAGTGTTGATATGTGGTTTATATAGCCTTGGGCTCTCCCACCTTAATAGCTAGCTTTTGGGGTGTGGTTCTCCCTAGGTTGTATCAATAATTTGGAACTTAGTAGATTGCCAACAATTGAAGAGGTAAGGACAACAGTTTTTGAGCTTGGTGGGGACAGTGCTAGTGGTCCAGATGGATTCACTGGCCTATTTTAGCAAACATGTTGGGATGTTATTGGTGTTGATATACACAACATGGTGCTACACTTCTATGGAGGAGTTGCACTGCCTAAATCCATCCACACACCAATCTAGTGTTGCTGCCTAAGAAACCTATGGTTGAGATATTTTCTGACTTAACACCTATTAGGTTGAGCAACTTCATTAACAAGGTCTTGTCTAGAGTGTTACATGATAGATTGGAAAATTTTTTGCGTTCTCTAATATCTCCTAATCAATCCGAATTTGTGAAGGGTAGAAGTATATTTGAGAACATCTTGTTGACTCAAGAAATTATCACTGACATAAGATAAGGGGAAAGCCAGCTAATGTGGTGATCAAGCTTGATATGGCTAAGGCTTATGATAGGGTTTCATGGAAGTACTTATTACATGTACTAAGAAAGATGGGATTTTCTGAGCACTTCATCAACATGGTATGGAACTTGATGTCAAATAACTGGTATTCAGTATTGGTGAATGGGCAGTCATCAGGGTTCTTTAAGTCTACAAGGGGTGTAAAGCAAGGGGATCCTCTATCACCAGCATTGTTCATTCTGTCAGCTGAGGTACTTTCCATATCTTTAAATAAGCTATTTGAAGACAGGTCATTTGTGGGATTTGGAATGCCTAAGTGGTCTGATCCTTTAAACCACTTGGCATATGCTGATGATACTATAATCTTTGCTTCTGCTCATCCTCCATCCTTGAGCAAGATTATGGCAGTGTTGGGGAACTATGAGAAGATATCAGGCTAGATGATCACCAAAGATAAGAGTTCATACTACATGTATTTCAGGATTTGCAAAAGGTAAATTTCCCTTCACATATCTAGGGTGTCCTGTTTTCTACACTAGAAGGAGGAAGGAATATTATGAAGATCTTATCAAGAAAGTAAAGGCTAAATTGCATTCATGGAAAGGAAAGCTGCTGTCATTTGGAGGAAAGGCAACACTCATTACTAGTGTGTTGCAAAGTATGCCAGTCCACATGTTATCAGTCCTGCATCCTCCAAAAAATGTCCTGGAGCATCTTCATAAGATTTTTTCTAGATTCTTTTGGAGCACAAAGGAAGAAGGGAGAAGCAGACATTGGGCCTCATGGAAAAATCTTTGCCTTCCTAAAGAGGGAGGAGGCCTAGGTTTTAGGTCCTTACATGATGTGTCGAGGGCATTGTTTGCTAAACTATGGTGGAGGTTTAGGACCACAAAATCTTTATGGTCTAATTTCATGTGGAATAAGTATTGCAAGAAAGACATACCAACGGTGGTGTAGTTTAGAAGGGGGTCTAATGTTTGGAGAAAAATGCTGAATGCTAGGAAAGAAGTAGAACAAGAGATCCTATGAGAATTGAAGAGTTGAACAACTAATATTTGGCATGAAAATTGGACCGGATTGGGTGCACTTTATCATGTATTACCTGAGGACTTTCCAATCAATGAAGATCATCAGGACGTGGCAGAATTACGACAAGGTGAAACATGGGATGATCAGCTGCTAGATCAAACCTTCAATGAGGAAATTGCAGAACATATAAGGCTAAATGTACATTATGAAGGCAGTGAGGGATATTGGGATAGGCCATACTGGATGCCAACTCCTTCAGGCAAGTTCAGTGTTAGCAGTGCTTGGCAAATATTAAGGCATAGAGTTGATCCTAATCAGGAATTCAAGTTAATGTGGATTAAAGGCTTACCATTTAAGATATCCTTCTTCTTGTGGAGATTGTGGAGGAAGAAAATAGCCACTGATGACATATGGAGGAGGCAAGGGCAAATGGTGATGTCTAGGTGTTGGTGTTGTCAGCAGCCCCAAAAGGAATTTATTGAGCATATATTTATCACAAGTCCTACTGCCTCTAAAGTATGGAACTTGTTGATGGGGGCAGCTGGAATTACTGTGCCACTGATTCAATTGAAGCAGGTTATAAGGCATTGGTGGTATGCTCAATGTTGTCCAAAGCTAAAGCCATTGTTTCAAGCAGTACCAGCTATCATCACTTGGGAACCTTGGAAGAGAAGAAATGCAGGTAAATATGGGGGTTCAGTGTCGACAAATAGGGTGATTCATGAGATCAATAGGACATTGCATCAACTGGCAAGGGTGAGGTATGCTTGGATGCCTAATATTCCATTGTTATGGCCTGACATAATTCAATATTTTGAAGGATATAAACCTATATTGATCACTACAAGAGTAACATGGCAGCGTCCTTTTCATGGTTGGTACAAATGCAATACTGATGGAGCCTCAAAAGGAAATCCTGGCCCTAGCTCATTAGGCTTTTGTGTGAGGAATGATGAAGGTGATGTGGTGTATGCAAGGGCAGTAGACCTGGGAGTGAAAACTAATGTGGTGGTTGAAGCTAAGGCTATTCTTCAAGGATTGGAATACTATGTGGAGCATGAGCTTCACCCTCTCATATTGGAGACTGATTCATTAGTGATGAAGAAAGTGATAGAAGGGGAATGGGATCCTCCTTGGGTAATTGCAAATTATGTGAAGAAAATTAGAGAGATGAAGGGCAACTTCAGTGTGATCTTTCAACATGTGTTCAGAGAAGGTAACTCAGTGGCGGATTTTATAGCTAACATTGTTTTTTCTTTTGCAGGTACATATGAGTTTCACTCATTCTCTGAACTGCCTAGTGCAGAGAGGAGGTTGATTAATTTAGACAAGTCTCAAACTCCTAACCTTAGGGTTAGAATAGCAAAAAGAAGAGCCCCAGACTGATCGATTCACAGGATTGGAATCTGCACATACCGGCTAGTTTCTTTTATGTCTCGTTTTGTATGCTATTAAGGTACTTTCCAGTGGTATTAGCACGGTCACATGCTCATTCTGGGGGTGCTTTGTGTCACGCCCCAACCTCGGGAGGCGCGACCGGCGCTCAATCGAGTGACCCCAACTGAGCAAGCCTTACCAAACACTACCTACCCAACTCAATACGAATAAGGGGACCATGCTTTTATTTATTCAGCAAAGGAAGATAGTATATTCAATATTTTTAATCCATTTTAGATCACAACATTAAACCGTAGATAAGTTAGTTTCCAAGGTTTTCGTAAAGTTACAATTCATAGGCAACATAAGATTATAATTACAACACGGGTAGCACATCCATCCAACCCCCACACATGACCCATATATATGTCTACGGAGCCTCTAAGAATACAAAAATAAATGTGACAACGCCGGCAACAAGGCCCAGGCTATACCTCAAAAGTTAAAGTCCAAAATAAGAAGATGTGCAATATAGCCCCTTGAAGGAGAAACGGGCTCACCAAGATCTTTGAGAAGGAGAATGCTCCGCTACACACGATCGGTACTATCCGCTATGGAGCCACCTACATTCATTTAAAAATGTAGCGCCCCCGGCAAAAGGGACGTCAGTACCATGGAATAGTACTAGTACGTATAACTAAACACCATTTTACTAGAAAGAACTACCAAGCAATGACAAGTAAATCACATAGGTGAATCAGATATGCAAATCATATAATCATTCACATAATTCCCATAGCTTAGTTTGGGGAATTTCTTTTATACGTTCATCACTGTTCTCAATACCACCGCTATCTTGAGCGGAGTCCGATCACGACCCGACCGGCTAGGTTGCCTCATTGGAGGCATATATCTCAATCACTATTTCATTTCCCTTATCCGGAATTCAATATCAGCACATCACCACCATGTGTGCAGCATGGTGTCCGATCACGGCCCGATCGGCTAGGCCGCCTTGCCTAGGCGTGGTTTCTTTCTTATTAATCATCTCACTTGAATCAATTATCTTTCATGTATCAATTTAATTCGTGGGCATTTTGGGCCACACTTATCACATCATTTTCCTTTTCAATATTCACCTTGCAAGTTATGATCATAGGCACATACGAAAGTAATTCAAGTTGCAAGCACATGTAAGTGTTCACATAGTTAGCATGAAAATTCTCAGTTTTAATCTTTGGCTTATAGCCCACGCATTTCAACACATGATTGTATACTTCATACTTCATTAAATATCAAGAATAGTCAATTACTCACGTTTAGGGCACATCTTTCATGTATATGGGTATATAAATTGCAAATCAATCAATGTGAAACATAATCAGTACACAACCAATTCAAATCTTACCACACCTTCGTAAACGCCAACGGAGCTCAATTTCTAATAAAAGGGGGTTTTAGCCATACATACCTCAATATAGCTTTCCTTACTCTTTACAAATTCCGGAATTCTTATCACTTCGATCTATGATGCAAGAATTACAAATTAAACCGGAAATTAGAGACGAGGTTGAGATTCTAGCTTGGTTCAAGCATAATATCGAACACTTGAGGTGCATTATGA
>NW_017671390.1:251505-280252 GCF_001879085.1 Nicotiana attenuata
TCGCCTTCTTTTAGTTTACTACTTCCATATCTATGGTGTGTTATGCATGCAAGAGATTCATTTTTATACCCATGAATTACTTCCCTAATGACCCCATATAGCTAAGTATACAAATATGAGCTGGGGTGATGGGGTCTTACCTCTTGGGATGAAGATTTAGGAGCTTTCACTTGATTAGCTTCAAGGATTTGGCAAGATTCTAAGGAGTAATTTGATGGGGAGAACTTTCTCTCACTTATACCCCTCTCTCTCACTCTAGAAATGTCCAGAAAAATGCTCAAAATGAGTTATAATACCAAATATAACAATAGGGGCGTCGGGTTAAAAATTATAACATTGGAGCCCCGAGTCGGATATGTGATCGCATTTGCGATCGCAAAGTGGAAATACGGGCTGCAGATTGGACCTCAAAAAGGTTCCCAAAATCTGAACACTCTGCTTGGGTATGCGACGGAAATCCGGTCCGCATACCTGTTCTGCGGTCGCATTATGCACCGCAGAACTGACCTTCACAAGATCCCAAGGAAATTATGCGACGACTATGCGGTCCGCATATCGGTTATGCGATTGCATAATGGACCGCATTTTTAACCTCAAAATAGCTAACACCCTGACTCACTCTGCGGCAGAAATGCGGTCCGCATACCTGGTATGCGATCACATTCTAGATTGCATATTTGTACTTTTCTGGAAAACATTGATTCTTGGTTTTTAAATGCATAGATCAGCTCAAAGGGTCCGAACCGCGGCGAGCTTTTTTTTGTGAGTTGCTATCACCTGACCCTAACTTGGCACTACGAGGTTCGGGTTTTGAGTGAATTTTTTTTTTCACGGGGCCTCACACTTTGATAGTGTATAGGACCAATGGGATAAGCAGGTATTGGATAGTGCAATTTATTCTACTTCTAATATGTTCAAACGTTAAGGAAAAGGTTGAATCTGTTATGTGGAACTTCCGAGATTGTTGAATCATTTCTCAGTGGTATTAGCATGTCTTCATGCTCAATCTGAGGATGGTTTAGCAATGTTTAGAATGATTTCTACATTAAAGGTTCGGGAAGAGAAAGATCTGAGCTTACAAGAACATAAAATCACCCAGCTCCACAGGCCTGGCGGTACCAGGCTAAAGCTTGATGATACCCTAGCGTTACCCTGGCGTCACCAGCTTAAAGCCAGCCCTGGACTGGCTTTTGCCTTGCAAAGCCTGCTTAATGACAGCCCCAGCATGGCTTTTGCCTTGCAAAGACTGCTTAAAGCCAACCCCAGCGTGGCTTTTGCCTTGAAAAGCATGCTTAAAGCCAGCCCCAGCCTGGCTTGTGCCTTGAAAAGCCTGCCTAAAGCCAGCCTCAAGACAGGTGTAGCCATGCTTTTTACATGATAATACTGAGGATCGACCACATGATTTATACTTGGATACAGTTAGTACACTACATATGGAGGTCATATTGTAGCAACACTTATGATTGGAAGACTATGCTGGCTTTAATTCTATGGTGGAGATGTTTGGAATTCATTCTAGCCTATGGACTAGATACACTGGCGCCTGGTGAGAGCTTGATCGGTGCTGCTTGGTATTTGCCACTGGCAATTGGATTCACATACACTGACAGGAGAAGGAAGCATTTAGCGGACAATGTTGTAATAGCTAGTTCATTAGACTTTAGCTTTTCTATCTTTTTAGTAGCTAGTAGCTTCGTGCAACTTGTATTTTGGTTTGGACATCTTGTAAGCTTTGGACCCATTTTGGGATTTACTTATATATTGGCCACTTGGCAGCCTACCTAGTGGTACATTTGCTAAAAAAACGAGACACATGCGAGATCATTGTGGGAAAAGCTAGAGACTCCTTATGCTTCAAAAACCGGGAATAACAAGTTGTTCCTGCTAAAGCAATTGATGACCTATAAATACAAGGAAGGCAGCCCTATCCTTGATCACATAAATGATTTTCAGGGCGTCATTGATCAGCTGTCTGGAATGGAAGTTAATTTTGATGACGAGATACAAGGACTTTGGCTTCTTAATACTCTGCCTGACTCTTGGGAAACTCTTCGTGTTTCTTTGACAAATTCAGCTCCTGGAGGTAAGGTGACCATGGAATATGCCAAGAGTGGTGTGTTGAACGAGGAAGTAAGGAGAAAATCTCAGGGTTCATCCTCACAGGCAGATATCTTGGTTACAGAAGACCAGGGGAGAGTAGAACAAGAGGCTCGTGGAATAGAGGTAAAAGTAGAAGTAAGTCAAGGTCCAAATACAATAATATTACATGCAACCACTGTGGCAAGAAAGGACACGTCAAAAGGTTTTCCCGCAAGTTGAATCAAGACATTAGAGAAGGAAAGAAAGCTGAAAATAACGAGAACAATGTTGCTGCTATTGTTCGAGATGACCTTCTTTTTGCTTATGATGAAAATGTCATCAATTTGGTATCCCATGAGACGAGCTGGATAGTAGATTCTGGAGCTACCTCACATGTCACACCAATAAAAGTTTTTTTCTCATCTTATACTCCTGTTGATTCTGGAGTGTTAAAGATGGGAATGCCAATGAAGTTAAGGTGTTTGGTGTTGGCACAGTTTGTTTGAAAACTAATAATGGTTCAACGTTAGTTATTCAAGATGTCAAGCATGCTCCGGACTTTCCTTTAAATTTGATCTCCGCAGGAAGATTAGATGATGAAGGTTACCATAATGCCCTCTTTAATGGATGGAAGCTCACTAAGGGCTCGTTAGTAGTGGCTCGAGGAGTCATGTCTGGTCATTTATATGTGACACATGGCTTTATTCTTAATGACTCAATAAATCTGGTGGAAAGTGATACTTTATCAGAATTGTGGCATAGAAGATTGAGTCATATGAGCGAGAGGCGGATTACGTGTTTGGCTAAGAAAAGTTTGCTTTCTTTAGTGAAACAAGCAAAGCTGAAAAGGTGTATCTATTGTTTAGCTGGCAAACAGAAAAGGGTTTCCTTTCATAGCCATCCTCCATCAAGAAAGCCCGATTTATTGGAGCTAGTACACTCTGATTTGTGTGGTCCTTTTAAAGTAAAGTCATAAGGTGGTGCACTTTACTTTGTGACCTTCATTGATGATCATTCTCGTAAGCTCTGGGTGTATCCTTTGAAATCTAAAGATCAAGCACTTGGCGTGTTTAAGGAATTTCAGGCCTTAGTTGAGAGACAGACGGGGAAGAAATTAAAATCTATTCGCACTGACAATGGTGGTGAATATTGTGGTCCCTTTGATAACTATTGCAAGGAACAAGGAATTCGTCATCAAAATACTCCGCCCAAGACGCCTCAATTGAATGGTTTTGGTTTGGCAGAGAGGATGAATAGAACTCTAGTTGAGAGAGTTAGATGCTTGCTTTCAGAAGCTAAACTTCCAAATACATTTTGGGTGGAAGCACTTAATACTGTTGCCTATGTTATCAATTTGTCTCCTGCTGTTGCTTTGGATGGTGATGTCCCAGATAGAGTTTGGTTTGCCAAAGATGTTTCTTATGATCACCTGAGAGTTTTTGGGTGTAAAGCTTGTGTGCATGTTCCTAAAGATGAGAGATCGAAACTGGATGTCAAAACTAAGCAGTGCATCTTTATCGGTTATGGTCAAGATGAATTTGGGTATCGTTTTTATGATCCAATTGACAATAAACTTATTATAAGTCATGATGTAGTATTCTTTGAAGACCAAACTATTGAAGATATTGACAAAGCTGAGAAGATAGATTCTCAGAGTAATGAGAGCTTAGTTGACAGTGATCCAGTTTCTATTGCTAAGGCACCTATTGCACATGAAGGAACCCAAGATAATAATGGAGATAGTGATCAAGATCAAAATGATCATCATGGTGCAGATATTATGGATGCTCCAGTTGATGAAGTTGTGGTTGATCAGCAACCAATTCCTGCTCAAGTGACTACTTTGAATGCTCCTGAAACCTCTCTTAGAAGATCTACAAGGGAGAAGCAAAAATCCATGCGCTATCCTCCTGATGAGTATGTACTTTTGACTGACATGGGAGAACCTGAGAATTATGATGAAGCCATGCAAGATACTCATAAATATTAGTGGATTGAAGCCATGGAAGATGAGATGAAGTCACTCCATGAGAATTGCACATATGAGTTAGTGAAATTGCCGAAAGGTAAGAGAGCTTTATCTAACAAATGGATATTCAAAATAAAGCAAGATAATCATACCTCTGCGCATAGATACAAGGCGAGGTTAGTTGTTAAAGGTTTTGGATAGAAAAAGGGAGTTGACTTTGATGAAATTTTCTCCCCTGTTGAGAAGATGTCTTCTATTCGTGTGGTTCTAGGCTTAGCCGCAAGTCTAGATTTAGAGGTTGAGCAGATGGATGTCAAGACTGTTTTTCTTCATGGTAATTTAGATAAGGAGATTTATATGGATCAGCTTGAGGATTTCGTCGTTAAGCTTGCAGATAAGCATGCGTTTTGCAGAAAATTGGCAAGCATGAAGCATGTCAATAGTTCTTCTACTTGAAGATACATTTGGCCCCTTGGCTGGAGGGGGAGTTTGTTGGGAACATGAATGGCCTAATCCTATTCTCTTTTAGCTTCCATTTCTATTCGGAATTGGATTCGATTTTTGTTCCTATTTAGAGTTGGTTTTGGCTTTAAGGGAAAGAATCACTCATGATCTATAAATAGGACAACTTTGGAGAATCATTCCATTCTCATTGATACAAGTCTTTGAAAGACTTAACTACATAAGAGTGGTTTTTGAGAGAGCTTTCATCAAGAGAGAAGAGAGAAGAAAAGTATTTGTTTTGCTGTAGATTTTTTATTCTGACCAGCAAATTTCAAATCAAGTTTTCCGATTTGTCAACCGTTGGATCGGGCTGAAATTTTGATTGGTTTTTTTAACACCTTGATCCTTGATTTGAACGGTGGAGATCAGATTTGGAGGCCCGTAGCATCTGATTTCGAGCCTCGAACAGCAGCTTTGTTTTTGTGGATTTTCCTCTTTCTTCAATTGATTAGTTGTTGCTCTTGTTGCTATTATTGCTCCGTGTTTGGCGCTTGTTGTGTAGCCAATTTGGAGAACTTTTGTAACCATCTTGTTGTTATAGTGGAGTTTTTGGATCTTTGTGATCCTGAGGTTTTTACCTTCGATTTGAAGGGTTTTCCACGTTAAAATTTGGTGTTATTTATCTTCTTTATTTTCGGGTTTGCCTCTTCCTCGACCCAAAGATACTCTTAACATGGTGTGATATTGTCCGCTTTGGGCCAAGCCTGCACGATTTTTCCCAAAAGGCCTCACACCATTAAGAGATCCCTACACCTTATATGTAGACTCCCAATCTTTTCAGCTACCAATGTGGGACTTTGTTCGCACACCCAACAATCTCCCCCTCGAACTAAGTTCCACTTTGCCCACTACCACGATTCACGAGTCTGCCACCTTGAACTAAGTTTCATGTGGCCTATTGTCATGATCCACGGATCAATTTGCGAGATTCATTGTGTGCCACCCATATTATTAGAGTATTATGGCAACCGAAGCCCGCAACTAGCTTCTTCTTGTGTGCGCACCGCCCCGCACCATCACTTTGCCATCTCCATACTCGTCCCGCCGAACCTGGGCTCTGATACCGATTGTTGGGTTAAAACAGCCCAACGATACTCTTAACATGGTGTGATATTGTCCGCTTTGGACCAAGCCCGCACGATTTTTCCCAAAAAGGCCTCACACCATTAAGGCATCCCTACACCTTATATGTAGACTCCCAATCTTTTCAGCTACCAATGTGGGGCTTTGTTCGCACACCCAACAGTGCTTACTAGGAAATACTTGCCACATATCGACTATTATGATGGGACGTGTTATATCTGTATTTTACCGATACAGAAATACCTTGAGTACAAATGAAGTTTTTGTCTAGACTCATTCAATTCATATAGAGATAGATGTGCGAGCATACCGAGATGGATAAGATTAGGAATGGAGATATTCGGGAAAATGTGGGTGTGTCTCCTATGGATGACAAGATGCGGGAAGCGAGGCTCAAATGGTTTGCCCATGTACGGAGGAGAAGCCCAAATGCCTCGGTTAATTAGGAGGTGTGAGCAGTTGGCTTTGGCGGGTACGAGAGAAGAGGTAGAGGGTGTCCTAAGAAGTATTGGGGAGAGGGGATCAGGCAGGACATGGTGCGGCTTTAGATTTCCGAGGACGTGGCCGTTGATACGAAAGTGTGGAGTTCGAACATTAGGGTTGTAGGTTAGGTGGTAGTTGAGCATATTTCTACTTCGTACCAGTGTCAGGCTAGTCTAATAGGATTTTATCTTAAACTGCTAGTGGTTAATGTTGTGTTCACACTACTCTTCCGTTTTTCATAGTGTCGGGCCTTATTTACTGGTGGTTATTGTTATTGCTTCTCTTTTATTTTCTAGTTCTTATGATGATGTTATTATTTTTATGGTTTCTGTTGATGGTACTGATATATTGTCTCTTTCCGCCTTCTTGAGTCGAGGGTCTATCGGAAACATCATCTCTACTCCCTCGGGATAGGGGTAAGGTCTGCGTACACGCTACCTCCCATACCTCACTTGTGAAATTTTACTGGGTGTTGTTATTGTTGTTGTCATCATCATTCAATTCTCATAGAACTAAATGTGTTACACCAAAGCTAATTCGTGCTAATAAAACATAATCAATGAACTAAATTAACATGACTACGATGCTTAATTAGTCAAAAGCCAAGATATTTAATTCTTAACTCAAATCTTGAGAAAACATATCAGAATAGGAATCATGTAAGAAGGTTGTTTTTTCTGAAAGAAAAAACAAAGAGATCAGTAGTCCCAACTTCCACAGCACAAAATATTTTTTTTGGCCTACTTAGCTGGTAGCCACGACGTCCCTTGTGCTAATGGAAATTTTGATTGGGTTGCTAGGTGTGTTGTTAATAGCGATAAGGTTTGAGAACCACCTATTCAAAAGGGCCAAAAGGAGATGTTTCTGTCCTTTAACTACCGCTGACCCTCACCAAAATTAGTAAATATCCTTAATTCAAAGAGAAATTCCAAGAAAGTGAAGTATATTTTAGGGAAATTATCAGTTATGTCCATTTATAAGCAGTTCATTATAAAAATTGGTCAATTCATAAAATATTATTAATATTAGCTAAATATTACTAATATTAGCCAATTAGCTATTTGTAGCAGAAAAAGTCAATTTTTTGTTTTCTTTTGAGTGGATGTTATTAGAATAGATTGGGTACATCTTAAGGAGCTTGAATCTCAGTTTTGGGATGATTTGGTGAAGTTTTGAGGTGGTTTGAATTGAAAATTCGACGTAAAAACTGAACATGAAAAAAAATGATTTGTGTATCACACTGTATATATATATATATATATATATATATATATATATATATATATATATATATATATATATATATCAATTGTGTATCACATGTATATCCATGTATACTTGTGTGTGAGACACTTGTGCCGCAGAAGAATTTTTTTTGAACTCGATTTAATTACGAATTTTGATACAAAACCAATCCAAATCACCTCCAATTTTCCTCAAATTTGTATATTGACTTCTCTATTTGTTTTCAATAAATTTCAACTATACCCATTAAAAAAGTTTCTTTTTTGCTTAGATTTTTGGAATATTATATTTTCTTTTTGTATTTCATCACTTTATTTGTTACCTCATCCATGAAATTTTCTTTCCGTCGTGCATCTAATGTTGGTAATCACGCTTGATTTTTGCATGTGATTCTTTGAGAGAAAGAACCTTGTTTATTTGATTTTTTAATTTTTATATGTGCTTGGCTAATTTTGGTAAGCTTATGACTAATGGCTAGAGGTTGGTAAGTTCAGACTTATTTGGAACATTTGTGTAAGTTTCCTTATTTTTTTTGTATGGCCCAAGAATTTTTGTGAAAAGTTAAACAAAGAAGAAATGAAAAAAACTTTCATATGTTAATTATTGGCGAAATACATTAAGCGCCCATTTAAGTTGTCCTCAATGATCAACTGAACACCTCAACCGTGCCATTTTTCATTTTAACACTTCAAGTGGCTATTATGTAGGTCAAGTAAATATCCGAGTACAGCAGACCATATGCGTAAGTTGCACTTGCCAATGACATATCAAATCGACCAATCAAAAAATGGCGCGTGTAATTTTGCCATTTTAAAAAAAAAAAAGAAAAGAAAAAATGGACAAAATTTGAATGAATAGAGACTTGTTGCTTCTGGGCTTTGGATAATACTAGTATATCATTTGAGTTTTTGTCTCTCAATTCTTTTTCTCTGACAGTCCACGGATCTTTGACTAGCAAAATCTGAAATCTTGAATCCCCAGAAAAGGCCAATTCTTGAAATCTGCCTCTTCAAATTTATGGGTTTACACTAATGTATGTGCATTTTCTCTTTTTCTTGTTCTTTCTCGGTTTCATTCTTAGTCCCCGAAACAATAAACTGAAATGGCTAGCATTTGGATCTGTTTTTTTTTTTTTGCTTGATTTTTTAGTTCAACTAATATTTCTATTCCAAAGATTTATAACTTTGGTATGCTATTGATACTTTTCGGATAGGGTGTGGTTGTGAATTTTTTGAATATTTTTGGTTTGCTTTAGATGGGTGCTTATTGTTTTGTAAGAGTATAATCTAGTGGAGAGGTAAAAGAGAAGAATGGGTTTGGTATAAAGAATTTGTTGAATTGGTGTGATGATATATTGTGTACACGGTCAAAATCATATACCTTCGATCTATATGCTCGAGGGTTGTCCTAAGACCGAGTTCAAACAAGGTCGAGTTCGAGCCCGATGGACCATACTCGAGCCTAAAGATAGGACGCAATAACCGAGGATCGATGTACAATGAATATCGAAGCCGAGTATGCTCAACCTCGAAATAATGCCGTTATGGATTTCTAACGGAATGAGCGAGATTCCTGCCACGTCCCCAAAATCATGGCGCAAATCCCGGAATAGAATTGTACGATTCCATACTAGGCGGCTAGACAGCTGTCCCGATAAGATTCCTTACTGTAAATGGAAATGTACCTTATTTAAGGTTCTCCTACTATATAAAGAGGACCCCAATCATTTGTAAAGACCATCTAATCATTGGCAAAGAATATATTATCTTATTTTTCTGGCTCATAGTTCATCAGACTTGTCTTTTCTCTTTACTATTCTTACTTTATTGTTCTTGGTTCATCTCGAGGTCACTAAGCTCGAGGTCGTTACTGTTGGTAACACTGGTTTGATTTATTCGTTTCTTTCATATATACTTCATATTTCTTGATTACTAATTGGTATTGAACTAAATCACATATCTTTAAAACCACAAATCAAATTCAATTGTTACTCGTATTTTCGAGGTAAACAGTTTGGCGCCCACCGTGGGGCTAAAGATAGTAGTGATTATTTCATTACTGATTCTCATTACACACGTTATTTTTACACTTTTTTTTGTCAAGAATTTTTGATTTTCAGGATTAAACATGTCGAACTCGCAAAATACACCTACTCATAACAGCGAAGGTCTTTGGGACCGGAGGGAGTGTACGCAGAGAAGCCCGATCTGGGGGCCAAGGAACACCAGGTATAGGAGATGGGGGAGTCAGCCTCCAAGTGATATTCGAGATGTTGCAAGCTCAACAAATCTCCATCTCTCAACATCAGAGTCAGAACAAAACTCCGAGTATAGCTAAACCGGAAAACACTCGACGTGCTGAAATGGCGCCAGAGAGGTCAAATGAAAATGTATTGGGGACTGACCCCACTATTATGAAAATGCTCGAAGAGCTCACCACGAGGATCGAGTCCGTGTTGACTAGATACCGGGGGCACCTCCAGTCTTGAAGGGTTTAGATGCCAAAAAGTTCATACAAAAATTATTCCCTTAAAGCGTGGCTCCGATGCCCATTCCTAAAAAGTTTCGCATGCCCGATATACCCAAATATAACGGGACAACCGACCCTAATGAGCATATTACCTCATATACTTGCGGGATTAAAGGAAATGACCTAAATGATGATGAGATCGAGTCCGTGTTGTTGAAAAAATTTGGGGAAACTCTGTCGAAAGGAGCCATGATTTGGTAACATAACTTGCCTCCTAACTCTATTGATTTGTTTACTATGTTAGCCGACGCCTTCGTGAAAGCACACGCCGGGACCATAAAGGTGGCAACGAGGAAATTGGATGTATTCAAGATAAAACAAAGGAACGACGAGATGTTGAGGGAGTTCAGGTCCAGGTTTCAGATGGAGCGAAAAGAATTACCACCGGTCACGTATGACAGGGCAATACAAGCTTTTATGCAGGGTTTGAATGAAAGGAGTTCAATTGCGTCCCGACAATTAAAGCAGAACCTGATCGAGTATCCAGCTGTGACATGTCGAATGTACATAACCGTTACCAATCGAAGATTAGGTTCGAGGACGACTAGTTGGGAGCCCCCTCGGGCTCAGTTCATCCTAATAGATTGGCAACCAAACCCCCAAGGGATACAAACAGGGAATCAAGATCGAACAAGGGACGGTATCAGCCGTATGTCGATCAGAGAAACAACGGTTCGGGTTGTAGCTCTCCTCGAAATGATCGGAGAAACGATCAAGGTCAAAGCACTCGGGGGCTCATGAGAAAGAGCGGGTTCAATAGGCATACCGACCCCGAAGAGGCACCTCGATTGTCGGAGTATAATTTCAGTGTAGACGCATCAAGGATTGTGTCAGCTATTGGAAGAATCAAAGATACCAGATGGCCCAGGCCCATACAAACCGATCCTTCTCAAAGGAACCCAAACCTAATGTGTAAGTATCATGGCACACACGGCCATAGGACCGAAGATTGCAGGTAGCTAAGGGAGGAGGTAGCTCGATTGTTGAACGAGGGCCACCTTCGAGAATTTCTCAGTGACCGAGCTAAAAACCACTTCAAGGAGAGAGATGCAAGAAAAAATGAGCAGGAAGAGCCACAACATGTAATCCACATGATCATTGGCGGTGTCGATGTTCCGCATGGGCCTGTGTTCAAACGCACCGAGGTGTCGATCACCAGAGAAAAATGGACTCGGAGCTATGTGCCCGAGGACGCCTTATCATTCTATGACGGGGAAACAGAAGGCATATCTCAGCCACACAATGACGCCCTGGTAATTTCTATCCTTTTAAATAAAATTCAAGTTAAACGTGTTCTAGTGGATCCAGATAGCTCAGCGAACATAATCAGATCGAGGGTCATAGAATAGCTCGGCCTATAGGATCAGATTGTACCTGCACCCCGGGTCCTAAATGGCTTCAACATGGCAAGCGAAACAACAAAAGGGGAGATAATCCTGCCAATCAACGTAGCCGGGACCATAGAAGATACAAAATTCCATGTCATCGAAGGAGACATGAGGTATAATGCACTCCACGGGAGACCATGGATACATAATATGAGGGCGGTACCTTCAACTCTTCATCAGATGATGAAGTTCCCAACGGAGGATGGTGTGAAAACGGTCTATGGAGAGCAATGTGCAGCAAAGGAAATGTTTGCGGTTGATGAAGTGACGCCGGTACCAGAGCAATCGACCTCGGAGAAATCGAGCATCAAAGGTAAGCGGGAAGCCAAATAGCAATCACCGCCCCCAGCCTCGACAGAATCGGAGCAACAGGTAATCGAAGACGAAGAAGAGGATTTCCTTACTCCTCGAACCTTTGTCGTTCTCGAAGAGTCTGATGCGACCAAATCAACTGTCGAGGAGCTGGAGCAGGTCATACTGATCGAATACATGCCCGAGAGAAAAGTATACCTGGGAACAGGATTAACCCCCGAGCTCAGGAAAAAACTCATTCAATTTCTTATTGATAATATGAATTGCTTTTCTTGGTCCCACTTAGATATGACAGGGATTCCACCGGAAATCACAACACATCGGCTAAGTATCGACCCCAGTTTCAAATCGGTAAAGCAAAAAAGGAGGCCCCAGTCCGAGGTAAAACATGCATTCATAAAGGACAAGGTAACCAAACTCCTTAAAATAGGGTCTATTCGGGAGGTAAAGTACCCCGAATGGTTAGCCAACGTAGTTGCAATTCCTAAAAAAGGAAATAAACTTAGAATGTGAGTAGATTACAAGGATTTAAACAAAGCATGTTCGAAATATTCTTTCCCACTGCCCAACATCGATCGTATGATCGATGCCACAGCCGGCCACGAGATCCTAACTTTTCTCGATGCTTACTCCGGGTACAATCAAATTCAGATGAACCCGGAGGATCAGGAAAAGACTTCGTTTATCACTAAATTTGGAACTTATTGTTACAACGTAATGCCCTTCGGGCTAAAAAATGCAGGAGCTACATACCAACTCCTAGTTAACAAAATGTTCGAAGAACAGATAGGTAAAACAATGGATGTTTACATTGATGAGATGTTGGTCAAGTCCTTGTGGGCAGAGGACCATTTAACTCATTTGTAGGAAACGTTCAAAATTTTGAGAAAATACAACATGAAGCTTAACCTAGAAAAGTGTGCCTTCGGAGTCGGCTCGGGTAAGTTCCTCGGCTTCATGTTGTCGAATCGGGGCATCGAAATTAACCCTGATAAGATCAAGTCCATCGAGGATATCAAGGTCGTGGATAGTGTGAAGGCCGTGCAAAGGCTAACAGGACGAATAGCTGCCTTGGGTCGGTTCATTTCGAGCACATCGAAGTCACGGGTTCTTTTCTTTTCTCAAAAAGAAAAGGGATTTCGCATGGACCCCGCAATGCCAACAAGCCTTGGAAGAATTGAAGTGTTACTTATAGAGCCCGCCTTTGCTTCACACCCCAAAGATAGATGAAAATCTCTACCTATACTTGGCAGTATCCGAGATAGCAGTAAGTGGGGTACTAGTTCGAGAAGAGCAAGGTACGCAATTTCCTGTTTATTATGTAAGCCGAACTCTAGGAGATGCTGAAACTAGATACCCTCGCTTAGAAAAATTAGCACTTGTATTGATAAGCGCATCTAGAAAGCTAAAACCATATTTTCAATGTCATCCCATATGTGTATTAACAACTTACCCCCTTCGAAATGTTTTGCATAAGCTCGAGCTATCAGGTCGGTTGGCCAAATGGGCCGTCGATCTTAACGGGTACGATATCGAGTATCAACCCCGAACGGCCATCAAGTCACAAATCCTAGCTGACTGTGTGGCCGATTTTACGCTGACCCTCATACCCGAAGTGGAGAAAGAACTCCTACTAAGATCAGGTACATCATCGGGGGTATGGACCCTTTTTACGGACGGTGCCTCGAATGTGAAAGGGTCCGGGCTTGGCATTGTCTCAAAGCTACCTACGGGTAGTACTATTAGACAATCTATCAAAACTTATAGGTTGACTAATAATGAGGCCGATTATGAGGCCATGATTGCAGGTCTCGAGTTAGCTAAGAGCTTGGGAGCAGAAGTCATTGAAGCCAAGTACGATTCACTATTGGTGGTGAACCAAGTAAACAAGAGTTTTGAGGTTCGAGAGGACAGGATGCAACGACACTTGGATAAGCTACAGGTAACTTTGCACTGCTTCAAGGAGTGGACTCTGGATCATGTGCCTCGAGAACAAAATAGTGAGGTTGCTGCACTTGCTAATCTGGGATCCTCGATCGAAGAAGATAATATCGTCTCGGGGACTGCCGTCCAGTTATCGAGGTCTGTGGTTGAAGAGGGTCACGTCGAGATAAATTCAACAAGTTTGACTAGAGACTGGAGGAATAAATATATCGATTATTTGAAGAATGGAAAACTCTCATCGGACTACAAAGAATCGAGGGCCCAACGAACCAAGGCTGTTAGGTTCGCATTAGATGAAGATGGAACACTATACAGGAGAACGTTCGATGGGCCATTGGCGGTATGTTTAGGGCCAGGAGACACTGATTATGTTTTACGAGAAATCTACGAAGGTACTTGTGGGAATCACTCCGGCGCCAAGTCTTTGGTTCGCAAAGTTATTAGAGCGGGGTATTACTGGGACAGCATGAAAAAAGATACTAAGGAGTTTGTCAAAAAATGTAATAAGTGCCAGCGGTTTGCACCGATGATCCATCAGCCCGGGGAACAACTCCACTCGGTCCTATCCCCGTGGCCTTTCATGAAATGGGGAATGGACATAGTCGGCCCTCTACCAAAGGCCCCAGGTAAAGCTAAATTCATTTTATTTATGACTGATTATTTTTCTAAAAGTGTGGAAGCACAAGCTTTCGAGAAGGTCAGAGAGAAAGAGGTTATTGACTTCATCTGGGACCACATCATATGCCAGTTCGGGATACCTGTCGAGATTGTATGCGACAATGGAAAACAATTCATCGGCAGCAAGGTGACGGAGTTCCTCGAAGCATATAAAATAAAGAGGATCTTATCAACACCGTACCACCAAACTGGAAACGGGCAGGCCGAATCAACAAATAAACTATTATTCAAAACCTGAAAAAAAGGTTAGACGACGCAAAGGGAAAATCGAGAGAAGTTCTACCTGAGGTTCTCTGGGCATATCGAACAACATCGAAGTCTAGCACGGGGGATACTCTGTTCTCTTTAGTATATGGCTCCGAGGCCCTTATCCCTGTCGAGGTTAGAGAACCCAACGCCAGGTTTCGACATGCATCGGAGGAATCAAATCACGAGGTTATGAATATTAGCCTCGAGCTATTAGATGAAAAACGAGAAGCAGCACTTGTTCGGATGGCCGCGCAGAAGCAAAGGATCGAGAGATACTATAATAGAAGGACCAACCTTCGACACTTCGGAATCGAGGACTTAGTTCTACGGAAAGTCACCCTCAATACTCGAGACCCGAATGAAGGGAAACTAGGCCCGAATTGGGAAGGACCGTACTGAGTCCTCGAAGTTATCGGTAAAGGATCTTACAAACTTAGCACAATAGAAGGCGAACAACTACCAAACAATTGGAACGTGTCACTACTCAAGCGATACTACTGCTAAGGTATGACTTTCTCTTTTCGTCCATTTGAATTTGAAACTAGCCCGTTGCAGGTGTTCGATCGAAGCTATCGAAGACACCTTTTTACCCGAATGTCTTTGGTTTTAAAGCATGCATTGCACTCTTTTTCCCTTAGATCAAATTTTGTCCCAAATTCATTTTACCGGCGAGGTTTTTAACGAGGCAACAACTATATGCTACCTATGGAGAACTCAAAAGTATCCAAGGCTTCTTTTCAATCAACCTCGAATACTGGGGGGCCTCACCCTCGGAGGTCATATTTTCGAAGAAAACACTTCATGCCTAAGAGGGCCTCGATAGGAGAACTTTGTAATGGGCCAAACAGTCAGATGAACCGTGTCCATATAGAATAGTCGATCCCCGACGGCAAAACATGTACGCATATATCAATTACTCAACGAAGCATTACTTCTATATCAAAATACTTTATGTCTCAAAGAAGTATACTATTATACGAGCTCTACATTTACAATTCTATGAGAAATGGCTCAAGGGCTAAAACGCAAATACACCCCAAATACTCGAGGAATGTCATCGACAGTCAACACATCCGAGTCATCAAAAGCTCGAACTCATAAGACCTCAAAGAGGCATCCCCTAAATATAAAGGCCAAGGCCATCATACTCGGGGACTAACCTTTCGAACAAGTTCGAAAGGTTCTCGGGAATCAGGTCCTAGAGACATACCCAAAGGCTACGGCCATATTAAAGGCTACTGCCATATTAAAGACTACGGTCATATAAAAAGGCTACGACCGAAATAATGTGGCTCGGAGACGTCCGACTTCCACCATAAAATTAAAGGCCTTCAAAAAATTTGAAAAAACCGGTTAAATCAGGCTATCCTCGGCAAAAGCAAAAGATAAAGGGCTTCGACAAAATCAGCCCTCGAATAATTTAAAGGCTTCTATAACATCAGCCTTCAAAATAACCTCAAGAGGTATTCAATTATGTTTACATAAACAAATTACTAATAAGGTTCCGATACATCAAACCTTCGAAAAACCCAATGGGTACAAAAAAACACATGTTAAGGCATGGATAAATTTTCACTAAGTCTTTTAGCCGAAAAAAGGGGAAAATTATATCCACCTTAGAGGCCGAATTGGCCCAACTTAAAGAGCCTAAGGGCCAATATAAAAGAGCCTAAGGGCCAATATAAAGAGCCTAAGGACCGATATAAAAGAGCCTAAGGGCCAAAACATATAAGGTTCGAGACTTTGCTCTCATTCAACTCGGACTCAAGAATCCCATTATCCCGAGCTCGCGCCAAATCAACTTAAGTGTAGCTCGAAGACCAACAAAAACCTTAAGAGGTATTCTACTCTAGGTTCGAGGATCACACGCTGATCACTAAAAAACCTAAGGGTTGTTATATTCAGAATCCGAGCCAAGGTTCACTTGGTCATTGAAGTTATCAAATTTTTCACAAAATAAAGACAATACGGAATCAAAGATGAAGCAAAGAGATCCTTTTATATTCATAAGAGGGGCTTACAAGAGATACTTGCAATACCCACGAGGGGTCCTTACAGAAAAACACAAAGACAAAATAAAGAAACCTAAACCTACTCTGGGGCCACATCTTCGGCAGCTGCATCTTCGGGAGTCGCGTCTTCGGGAACCTCCTCCTTGGGGACTTCATCTTCGTCTCCTCCGCTCTCGGAGCCACTAGCTGAATCCTCGTCATCAGAAAGCAAAGCGGCAACCTCTTCTTCCAAATTCTTTGCCTTTTCAATATCGGCTGAGAGGTTGAAGCCGCGAGCATGAGCCTCCTCGAGGGTTTCTCTCTGGGATTGTCGCCTGGCGTGGTCGAGTGCACATGATAGCTTAACTTTGGCCGCAACAGATATCTCCTTTGCCCGGGTTTTAGCTGCTTCAGCGTCAGCTCGGTACGAAGATATAAATGCCTCTGCGTCAGATTTGGCCTTGGCAAGTTCAGCTGCAGATTTAGCTTCGTGCTCCTAGATTCTGCGACTTCGGGCCAGGCTTTCCTCCTTTACACTCTGGAGCTGGCGTTCAATTGAAGCTAGCTACTCCCAAAGAGTATATTTCTCCGAGGCGAGACGGTCCATGCCTTGTCTCCACCCTAGGGTCTAGGCCTCCTTCATCTTGACCAGCTCGCCCTTTTGTTGAGCCTGCAAAGTTGAAGTGTTAGCCAACCAATCGGACAAATGCATAATAATACTTCAAAAAGTATTGTCGACGCCCCCTTCTTCTAAAAGGCGAAATCGGGTTTACGACATTCGGGAGGACAACTCGTTCCCTTCTGGGATTTGGGTTTTTAGATTGAAGAGTCGCCACCTAATGATTAAAGTGTATTAGGACACTATGAAGGGGTTTGAGTTTGAAGAACCAGAGTTTGGGTAAGGGCTAGAAATTATCTCGAGGGGAAGGTGTTAGGCACCCCTCAAGATCCACTAGTGTGGGTCCCGACCATGTTATATTGTGACTTCACATAATCGAGTAAACAATTAAGGGCTCAGATAGAAAGGGTTCGCATACAATATTGCAAGTAAGTTGAAAACTTTTGAGGGAAAGTAAAGAGGGCAGACATTTATGAAAGATTCGAGTAGATGAAAGCAAATAAAAGGAGAGGGGTCCTAGGTTGATGATTAATATGGATCACTTCGATGCAATACCCAGCAATCGCTCCTCAAAAGAGGGGCCGCACGTGATATTAGTGCATCGGTCATCATCTCCATATTCTACCCTTCCCACCCCGTAAAGGTTATTAAATGCGTGAGTTAGTCACGAATGCTTATTGCGTGCTATTACCCGTCCCGTCCTATAAGTCCTGGAGGGTATTTAGGACCACTATTCCTATGTGGTAAGGACTAGGCTGAACCCTCAGGTTTAAAGGATAAAATGCTAAGCGGCATACATAACAAATAGGACCGCACATAAGGGAACATACAAAGACACGTAAGGCTCACAGATCCCTCCACAAGTGAACACGTAATTAGCACGTCTCAAACACATTTAAGGTCTCAAAGATGGGAGTTAAAAAAAGACAGGAACGTTGAAGTTAAAACAGTAGGTTTCAAGAGGACATTTTTAGCAACTTATCGGGGAAAGCAGAAGGTTCAGTTAAGACTAAGTGACTTGAAGAATGTTCGATTTTCAAAAATACAACTAAAGACAACAGTAAGATTTAGAAGTATACAACAGTTTAGAATTTAGTAAAATATAGATAAAAATTGTTAAAACATGGTTTTTGAAAATAGAGTAGAGACATTGAAGATGCAGTAACTTAACGAGACGTAGGGAAAGTATTCAAAATAGCATGATTCTGGGCAGAAAGGGGTAACCCAGTGGTTTGAAAACATAATAGAACAAGCATCGGAAAATCAGTGAGAGTAAACAAATGCACAATTTCGAGATTATTTCAAAATAGGGCGGGAGTTTTAGTAAAACAGAGTGAACTTCAGAGAGACAAAACAAGAAGCAGAGTTCAGAATGTTAAAGGAGGCTGATTGGTCCTAAACTGGTAAAACACGATTAATCAATTCTTATTGGGCCTAAAGTTTGCCTAGGCGTCATATGTATTGCCTAATTGTCTTAAAGGGTGAACATGCATATTTGATCTCCAGTTTTAAAGGAATACACATTCAGTTAACCGTGCTTGTATTATTAGATTAAGCATGCTAGTGAGGTGTTTAACAATTGCAACTCAGACAAGTATAAAACCCTAAGCAACAGGATGTCTAATGCACATAGAAATTCCTAGAACATGATTTCTAAATGCTAATGAGAATGCAGCAGTAGTCTTATAACAGTTATTTTCTTGTTATTAACTGATCATGGTTACGAAATGAGTATGACAGGCTGAAAGTAAAGAACCTAGAGCAGGATCTCTAATGTATGAGATGCATGTCCTATACAGGTTATCTATTGCGCAGATAGGTAAATAAATCCTATAAGCATGTTTGCTACCCATTACTTAAACTAAGCATGCATAACCCCCATTTCACTATAACCCCAATCATTCGTTTACAAGTTATTACAAACCATGGATAGCCGAACTATAGTAATAAAAGTAAAATAAGAAGTTATTCTATAGGGAGCCTTCAATCAGGCCCATTCTTCTAACCTCACCCCTTTCGAGTTTCACAACCTTTGCCATGGTCTGGGTGCAGCAAAGCTCCCTAGGGCCCCATTGGCCCAAACACTTAGCAGAATGTGGGACAGGTGCAGTGTGGGATTACCTAGCCTTGTGTGTCAAAGTTCAGTGAGTACTCAGAGGCACCCAAAGTAATGTTCACACGAAGGGGGCAGAACCTATTCTCTAAGAGTAGTGTGAAGTGTAGGAAGGAGAGGAAAGTTGGTAGTTTAAAGAGTTTACAAAAAGTTGGAGAATTGCACACAAGGATAATGGGCAAAGGGGACAAATAGATCACATAAATATCACCAAAGGATACAAAGACTTATGCAGACTTACTAAGCATGAGTACACAAAATCAAAAGAGTTTAAAGAGACCTTGAAATAGTCGAATTTAAACACAAAAGTAAATAGTAACAGCATACAGTCATAACAGGTAAGATCAGGAACAAACAATAGTCATGGGCATGCAAGTATCAACAGGCAAACCAGGAATCAATCACATGTTGCACAGCAGAAGCATAAGTAGAAAACAATTAGGAATAGAACACACTGAAGTAGTAATAACCACATTGGTTTGGACATGGAATTTAATCAGAACATACCAGTAATAAGAGAACACAGCAGAATGCAAGAGCCAAGTATAAGCACAATATTAGCCTTAGCTTTTCAGCTGGCTAATGACAGTCAAGAACAGGGAGCAACAACATCACAAGAGAGAAAAGGAGAGAAATAGCACAAGAGAGAGCAATGTGATTGCTGCGTGTATTTGTGATATGCAACGTGTTCATGAGTGTCATGCAAAAGAGAATGGGGGGTACTTATAGTACTGAAGACGAGTAAACAAACAAGGTAGCAATCCATAATTAAGGAACTGGGTATCAATCATAATCAAATCAACATATGGACTCCCCTTTAATTAAGGAATCAAAGTCAAACGGTAATAAGCAGTCATTTTTAAAAGGAAAGGAATCACAAAGCGTGGTATGATCACATAAGGAAACAGAATAAATATAAGGTATACAATAAAGACTAGGTGCATGATACTTAATTAGGGAAATATGTCAGGCAAATCAATCCACATATTTGTGCACACATATAGGGCAAAACACCACTTTAATTCTGGAAAATAGTTTTCAAAAATAATGAACGAGATTGAAAACCTAGGAGATCAGTATTAATTGAGGAAAGTATCCCACCTATTGAGGAAGAAATTCGAACCAATACCAAACTATAAGGAGAATACACATTCACAATTTAAGGCAAGTAATCACAATCTTAAAGAGAGCTTGTAAGAATCAGTATAAAATCACCATGTAAACAGTCAGAGAAACCTTAAGCGAAGAACACAGAATGGTAGGGGAATGAAATACTAGCAACAAAATCAAAACAAAGAGCACGGGACTCGGAGAAGAACCCAGAAGAACACACAAACAAGCAAATAATACAAATACAAACATATAAAGCTAGGGTTTCATCAGACTTAAGCAAAAATGTTTAGAGATAGTACTGAGAATCACGAATTAGTACTCAAAATCAGAAAATAAAGTGTTTTCGAAAGGGGGTTAAGAAACCCTAGTTTCAAAAAGGGAACAAAAACGTTTAAACTTGAATAATCGTAAAGATCGAGTAGGGAATAGTGCAAAACATAAAGGTGTGAGTTAAAAATCGTTAAAAATACAGAGATTCAAGAGGTTTGGGTCGAGATTAGGGTTTCATAAGAAACCAGTGAGAGAAGTAAGAGAAACCTGGCTGTGAAACTCAAGAATAATGGTGTTTATAGCACCATCGAACCAAAACTCATCGGAGAAAAGCCGGAAACAAACCCATGCAAAGTTTCAGTGACCGTCTTGTATGGTGGGAACTCATGGGGTCTCAGGGATGGAGGGAACCGGTGAGATAAGGCTTCAAGGCGGCTGGTGGTCGAAAGAGGCGAGGCTGGAGGTGGCCGGAGAGAGGGTGAAGGCCATCGGAGAAGAAGAACCAGAAGGTTCTAAAAAGAAGGAGAGGAGGAAGAGACTGATAGAGAGAGAGAGAGAGAGAGAGAGAGAGACCGGTCTCGAAGAGTGAGGGGTCGGAGGGGTAAGTGAGAGTTTAATTAAGGAAAAATAATCTGGGCCGTTGATCTTATTTGATCAACGGCTCAGATTAATTGAGAGCTGGGCCGAGTTAGATTAGAGATTGGGCTGGGGTAAATTTAGTTGGGTCTTGGGTCAATTGGATTTAATTGAATCTGATGGGGTGGGGTTAAATTGGGGCTAAAATTGAAATAATAATGGGCTATGTGTTAAATAGCCAATTTCCCCCGTTTATTTTATATAAAATAGTTAAAATAATTTTAAAAACAAATTAAAGGCACTGAACTAATTAATAGCGTATAAATATTAATCTAAAATACTGGAAATGATTTTATAATTGTAAAATGATGTTAATCGTAATATAGGCTATAATTGCAATTTATGCAATTTAACTTAGAAAATACCAAACAGATTTGTCAAAATATGCCAAAAAATTACCTTAATTATATCTTGATGTAAATATGAGAATGGAAATAAATTATTCACCAAAAAATGATAATCTGGGAATAATTTGTTGGATTTTGTACTGCTAAAATAGACAATAAATTGATTTTAAAAAATTTTTAAAAATTAGGGGAAAATACCAAAACTGTTGGGCATGCTTCTATGTGCATACGCATGCTATTTTGAGAATATTTTGAGTATAAAAAATACATAAGGAAAAATTGGGTATCAACAGGTATATTACCTTTTCGACAAGCTCGGTCTGTTCTTGACGAGTGTAAGCACGTGATTTTGCCCTATATGAAATACTCCTATAAAATCCAAGAAAATAGACTTTTTCCAATTATTTGCCATTTTATAGGATTTTGTAGGATTTTATTTAATTGTTTGCATTTTGTGCATGTTTAAGTTTTATTTGAATCATGAAAATACCAAAATATCATGCATGACATTTAGGCCTTACTTTTACATTTTTAGGATTAATCGATAGTTACTTGTTTTATAAAAATTAAAAATCACAAAAAAAAATGCTTTATTTTTACACCTTTTCTTTTTATTGATTTTTCTCTTTTAATTTAGGATTAAGTAGCTTTTATAATTTTATAATTAGTATAATCTTATATTTTTAGGATTTTTAATTCTAGGACTTTTAATAAAAAAAAAGATAGATAAAAAGAAAATTGGGAATAAAAAAAAGAAGAATTGGAAGAACCTTCTCCCACATGAGACTTTCCCCCCAAAAATATTTCCCCAAAAAATATTCCCCCACATAAGAACTTCCCCCCAAAAATATTCCACATATAAGACCTTCCCCCCAAAAATACTCCCCCACACAAGACCCCTTCCACATTAGAAAACACCACAGACCACTCCTCTTTCCTCTTCTGATCTCGCTAACACACACACTCACACACACCTACACATATCTGGAAAAGGGGAGGACCCGAAAAAGGTACGAGCAGCTAAAAAAGGGAGGATCCCTCTCCTTCTCTGATGATCGAAAAATCCCAGAAGCAACACAAAAGAAGAGGACCAAGTCTCAAATTCCTCACCCCCGAATGTTTCCATAGATGAACATGGAATAGAGAGAAGCAGCAAAAACTCTATAACGCAAATCCCAGATCTGAAATTTTTTCAAAAACAAAAGTGTTCCGAATTTCAAATGAGCTGATTTCGCTCCTTGTTTGCGCTGTTGCCCAGTAGCTGAGTTCCAAGGTTATGACTACTTTGCAGCCTCTGTTTTGGGCATTCAAGTTTCTTAGCATTCCGGGTGTGACTATCCGTCAAAAAAAAGGTGCTGTAATTTACCCATTATTTGATGAATATATGGGCTTCATTTGTTCTGAATGTTGGTAGTATTGGCCATCTTATATTGAATAGCCTGTGTGTTGTTGGTGTTTCAATTTTAACTGCTTGGTCGGTTCTTTCGATTTGGCTACCCTTGGAACCCGTAATTTAGGATTAAGTTTTAATACTCGGTTTATATCAATCATTGACTGGATAATGCAGAAGCAAAATTTCGGGGGTACGAAGGCTATTGTTCGAATTGTTTGTCATCCCTTAATAGCATTGGCGTACATTTTGTTCTGACAACATTTATGTTGTGTGCTTCTTTCATGAATTTGTATCCAACTGGTTGTCAAGGGTTGAATGTACTAGTTTCAAGTTTATTTATTTTGGTGACTTTGTTTTAAAATCAGTGGCTATAGGACAATACATCAAATATACTATGTAGCTAATGAAACAGTTTTCTTTATACTCAAATTTTGATGCTGTTGGATACACTGCAAATGAAGTGTCGAATTGGAATATAAGGACTGATCTAGTATTTGGAGCATACGTTTCATTTATGTGAAATTTTTAATTCAAGTTCCATGAAGTTGGCTTTCACGCTGGGACCTCTGATTCATTATGGGATTTGATGATTTTGAAATTGAATCATAAATTTGGGGCTTTCGAGTTAGGTAGCGGGTTCAAATTAAGAGGTTTCCCCTTTTGTTTGAATCCGGACTTGAACTTGAGGCCAGAATTTTATAACATTAATTAACTAGGGCTCTTTAGAGACAAATTCAATAGAAAATTATAGTTTGCTCTAGGATGGCCTCTAAATAATAAAATGAGGTGAGCCCCGCCAAACAAAATGCATAAATTGCGGGGCCCTCTTCAAATGTTCCTATTAAAATATTTAGAATTCGGAACGTGCCGTTTAGCGAATTTCACGGCCTCCCGCAAAGATAATAACACGTTAGTCGTTTTAGGCGCGCTTTTAATAATTTTACCTTCCTAAATACGGGTGTGCATTTCATGCAACCCAAATCCAAATCCCAAAACGTTGAATAAGAATGTGTCGAGGATCCGGGTGCATTTCATGTGACGTGATCCAAAAATACGTTTTTAAACGACGTTCACTTTCTAAATTTTTTTAACTAAAAGCGGTTAAATAATTCTAAAATTTCACTATAGGTTTGAACATGTATAAAAATCAGATTTTAGCCATTTATGATGATTTAAGCGACCGTGCTAGAACCACGGGATCCGGGGGTGCCTAACACCTTCCCTCGGGTCAACAGAATTCCTTATTCAGAATTTCTGGTTCGCAGACTCCAATTGGGAAGTCGAAATTTTCCTCGATCTGGGATTCAAGTTAAATCGGTGACTTGGGACACCAAAAGCCAATCCTATCCCAAGTGGCGACTCTAAACAAATAATCCCATTTCGAATAATGTCACTTTAATTAGAAAAACTCCCTTATACATTTATCCTTCGGGGTAGGTGTGTAAAAAAGGAGGTGTGACAACGAGCCTTCGCTAGTTCAGCTCGAAGGTCACTGATCTCCCCCTCCTTTTTAACATAGAGGATCTTAAGGCCATCCCTCTCTTCCGAGAGCTTCTTGAGCTCGGCCTCACATCGAGCAAGCTCAGCTCGAGATTTGGAAAACTCTTCTCGATGGAGCGTCACAGCCTTCACAGAATGGAAAAGTTAGACTCAAAACAACAAGGATAGAACACAGGTGTGATCCTAAGGGCAGAAACTTACTTGTTTAAAGAGTCGCCGGGGCCTCATCAAAAATAAATGAAGCATCTGGGTCGAGACCATCTTCGATCCCTGCAAGGCACTCTTGAAAGATATTGTGCCCTTCGTGGCTCATCCCCACATCAGGAGTTCGCATGTTTCGAGCATCTCGGAATTGCCCCTCGGAGAACTCAGGACCAGGCGGCGATTCATCCACGTTAATTACCCCAAGTGATCCACTTAGGGCATTCTCTTCTCTTTGAAGGGCCTCGGGACCGGGCCCCTCGGTCTCACCCTCCAAATGACCTCCAAGACGAGGTGTTCTTTTGCTGCCCGATAGCTCGGGGACTTTGCTCGAGCTCCCCTCAGAGGTTTCTTCAGTCCTAGAATGAACCGCATCAGCCATCATCGGTTCGGCAGACTTCGAAGCGTCAGTGCTTCCTCTTTTTCGAGCTACCAACAGGCAGTCGTCATCCTCCCTCTCTTCCTCCTCGTCCCGAAGGCGTTAGACCATTCCTAGAGATAGGGCCACAGTATCGGCCTTAGGCTTTCGAGCCTTGCTTTTCTTTGGCTTCGGGGAATTTGCAGGCGACCCCCTCTTTCTTTTCTTTTCTTTGGAAGGCTTTGGGATCTCTTCTTCACCGGACGAGGGCGGCCGCATAGCAATGGTGTCTCCGAGGCCTGCATAAAGACAAAGTAAGTATTTCTCTGCGAAACATAAATAAGCAAACAAGAGGACTCACCATGGCTTTTATCCTCCCATCGACCTTTGGCCAAGTCACGCTAGCTGCGCTCCGCGTACGAAGAATTAGAGACCAGTTTCCGGACCCAACCTTTGAGGTCTGGGACCGCACCAAGGAACCAAGCAACAACTACACCATCGGAAAGGGGTTAAACCGAGAAAAAAGATGAGGTCGAGAAAGAGAAGGGAAAACAAGGTATGAAGTCATTATCGACAAACGTGTACTTACGTTTTATATTCCATTCCTCGGGGAATGGAATCCTCTCTGCAGGGATCAGGTCGGAAGTCCTGACTTGGACAAACCGGCTCATCCACCCTCGATCTTTGTCTTCGTCGATGCTGGAGAAGAGAGATTTCGTGGATTGGCGTTGCAGCTTTATCAGGCCACCTCGATAAAGACGAGGACTGTATAGCCTGATCAGATGATCGAGGGTAAAAGGCATTCCCTCGACCTGTTTGGAGAAGAATCTGATCAGATTGACGATGCGCCAGAATGAAGGATAGATCTGGCTAAGCGTCACTTGGTATTGTTGGCAAAAATCAAGAATAACTAGATCAATGGGACCCAAAGCTGGATCGGCAGGGCCCAACGTGAATGGGTAGGTGTACACGCTTAAGTACCCTGCTTTATGAGTAGTGATGTCCTCTTCAGGGGAAGGGATCACTACATTTTTGTTCTCCCAGTTGCAGTCCTTTTTCACCTGCTGGAGCTCATCTTTGGTTATCAAACAGATGTATCAAGACATGGGCTCACATCGGCCTGGTATCGATACAGGTTTTTTGATTTTGTTTCACACGGCGGGGGAATACACTGCTCGATACGAGGTGGCACCATCGTTTTACTTCTGGTCGGCCGCGATGATGAAGAGGTTTTTTCTTTTTGGGGAACAGATTTAGATGTTTTAGTCATTACAGTTCGGAAATTCAAGAGAAGAAAAAAGGGGGATGATGAAGCAAGAACAAATTGAGAAAAGGATGAACTCAGAAAGGTTGAAAGAGCTAAATGAGATTTTGAGAGCGATTTGAGAAGTAAAGTTTGCAAAATTGTGAAGTTGGCCTATTTATAGAAGTCACTTTAGCGTATTGGGGAAGCCAAATAGCCGACCGTCAGCCGACCCTAATTAATGACTTTGGGAACGGCACGAAAGCAACATTTCAGTCACTTCAGCCACTGACATCACGAGATTGAGATCAGGATCAAGGCGTTGGAGCATCGAAGATCAAATCGTTTCTTATCGACCTACTCTAAGAAACACGGGGACTATCTGTATACGGTCAAAATCATATGCCTTCGATCTATAGGCTCGAGGGGTTGTCCTAAGACCGAGTTCAAGCAAGGTCGAGTTCGAACCCGATGGACTAGACTCGATCCCGAAGATAGGACGCAATGCCCGAGGATCGATGTACAATGAATACCGAAGCCGAGTATGCTCGACCCTGAAATAATGCCGTTATGGAGTTCTAACGGAATGAGCGAGATTCCTGCCACGTTCCCAAAATCATGGCGCAAATCCCGGAATAGAATTGTACAATTCCATACTAGGCAGTTAGACAGCTGTCCCAATAAGATTCCTTATTGTAAATGAAAATGTACCTTATTTAGGGTTCCCCTATTATATAAAGGGGACCCCAATCATTTGTAAAGACCATATAATCATTGGCAAAGAATATACTATCTTATTTTTCTGGCTCATAGTTCATCAAATTTGTCTTTTCTCTTTACTATTCTTACTTTATTGTTCTTGGTTCATCTCGAGGTCACTAAGCTCGAGGCCGATACTGTTGGTAACACTAGTTTGATTCATTTGTTTCTTTCATCTATACTTCATTCTTGATTACTAATTGGTATTGAACTAAATCACATATCTTTAAAACCACAAATCAAATTTAATTGTTACTCGTATTATCGAGGTAAACAATTTGGTAATTGTAATGGAGGCAGAGGTGATTTAGGGTAGAGGAGGGTGTTGAATGGTGGAGAAGAGAATTGGAGGAGGTGTGAAAATTAGGTGGGTCCATATTATTTTAGGGAGAAAAAGAAAAATATAATTTAGGTAGACAACTCGCGTCCCAAATAGTGCATTTCACGCAATGGGGATTAACATGGTCGGGTGTTTAGTTGGTCTTCTTTTGTGAATAAATAAAGTATCTAGCTGAAAATGGCCTCAGTTGAGATGTTCAATTGATCGTTGAAGAGAACTTAAAGGGGCGCTTTATGTATTTCGCCTTAATTATTTCTATTTTGTATCTTTCCTTCTTAAAGTTTCTTTTTAAGAGGTGCTGTGTTGGCTGGATAACAACCACACTGGCATTTTGGAAAACCTTTTCACGTCAAAGAAAACGTGTATCTTTCTCCCTATGGCCATCAAAATAACGAGATAGTAATATATAAAACAAAATACATATTTTGTGGCTTGAACAAGTAAAAGAGAGAGAAAGACAGAACCCCACGCCTATTCTCGCATTACATCCTTTAGGGAGTTTCCTACTAGTATCCTCTTTGGTTTTTTCGTTAAAACTCGCCACTTTAGTAATTTAAAAGAAACAGAAGAAGTTAAAAGGGATGAAAAAGTTGAGAAATGGAATAAGAAACTTTCTTTGCTGTTTACAGAAAAAGTTTTTACACTTTTCTTTATAGGAAATAGAATAAAATGAAATTATTTTCAATGAAAGTGTTTGACTTCTGTTTGTGCCTATATGCGTCTGAACAATTAAAAATACTCCCTTAAACCACAAAAAATATTGAAATTTAAATTATATGATCATGTAGAACAATGTTTTAAAAGGCGGGGGCGTGAGGCGAGGTGTTTTACCTTTGACGAGGCGAGGCGTAAGCCCTGAGACATAGGGCGTAAGTCCCACGGATCTTTAAATTTTACTAATTTCAAAAATTTTAAAATAATATAAAATAAAAAATAATTATAAAAATTACATTAAAATTACAAAATTATAACAAATAATCTATTTAAAATATTTATAATTTATAATTCAACTATGAATAATATGAAAAGTATGACATATATCATAATATGCAAATTAGCTGCAATATCATTACACCCCAAACATCAAAAGTAATGTATTTGATACGAAATCTTATATGTATCTCTTAAGGAGTAATGAATCTTGAAAGAATTTCGATATTATAATTTGATATTTTTCTTAAAATACTCCTTTTATTTAATATGCTTTCTATTTGAAGAGTATGTATATAAAAACGTAATTCACAATTTAAATATGATTCTCTAGCATCTTTTACTTTTAAGTTTCAACAAGTTAATAAAGTGACATATAATTCATCATACAATACCATGATAACTAATTATTTGTAGATAGTTACTAGCTAATACTGAGCTATTAAATTAATAAGTATTGTATCTCGTAAA
>NW_017671390.1:280859-302106 GCF_001879085.1 Nicotiana attenuata
GTAAAATTTGCGGGAGTTCCAGCATAATTATGCTTGAACTCCCGTAAAATTTGCGGGAGTTCCAGCATAGTTATCCTGGAACTCCCGTAAAATTTACGGGAGTTCAAGCATACTTATGCTGGAACTCCCGTAAAATTTGCGGGCGTATTTTTCCGGATTTTGAACAGTGTTTTCGCTCAGATTTAAAGTGGCTAAATTTCGATGACTTTTGAAACTTGGCTATTTTTCAACGACTAGTGGTAAATCTGGCTATTTTTGAATTTCTACCCCCCAATTCTGCCTTTTAAAACAGAGATGTAGAAGAAGTAGTAACTAAAGATTTTATCAGGGACATGAAGGGGGAAAACAGAATAATCACAAGCTACAACCTTTTAAAAAAAAAAACAGAACTTTGGAGATAATTGAACAAATAGCCTTGGATTCAATTCCAAGGATGTCAACAATATTTCATTTTTCTCATTCTACACATGTTTCAAAGCCGATCCCACCAGCACATGTAGGAAGCATCTTCTATTTTATATATATATATATATATATATATATATATATATTTAAAAGATGCCAATGAATTAAGGAACAAGCCACTAATTTCAGAATAAAGTATTCCCATCAAAGAAAGGGGAAGGTTTTTTATAGTATTAAAAGTTAAAGCATTTAGTTTTTGGTATAAACTCTAATCCGATGCAAAAGTAAGATCAGAGTAATATTTTAATTAAAAAAACATACTGAGAATTTATTCGTAGTAGTATCATTCTTTCTTTCTTTTATACATAGAGGGAAAAAACTTGTTATTTAACAATTTCACTTATGTAGTTAACTTGAATGTACTACAAAAACAAGTCTCCAAATAAATGACCCAAATTGATTATTCGAAGCGAAACAAATGTATGCAACTATTAATTAACATATGATATGAGTTTCAACGGGTACAAAGTTGTCTGCATAAATATTTATTTTTGGATTGGAAATATTGAAGGTAATGAAGCTTAAAATTTGAAAATGGCAGCACCGCTTGAGGGTTTGGATGCAAAAATGTACAAGCCAAGATCATTCTTATTGATTGTTCCTTTGTCAATCCTTGATTGATAAAATTGCTCCTGCAGAATAATAATTGGTTAGTACTAATTAGGAGTGCATAATGTTAAAATATTTACGAGTGAAATATACCTTCAAATTAAGTATAAACTGTGGAACAAGACTCTCTTTCACCAAAGCCACTGCACAACCACCCCATCCAGCTCCTGTAAGCCTAGCTCCAAGAGCACCATTATCTCGACAAATCTTCACAAGTTCTTCTAATTCTGGACAACTAATTGATTGCAAGAAAAATCAAAGATGGCCATGGAAGCATATTATAAACACAACTTTCTTATATGCATGAATTCTACCTGCACTCATAAAGAACGCTGCAGCTATTGTGACTCTCATTCATAAGGTCACCTAACTTCTTCAGCATGTCTTCATCGCTGCAATGACCAATTTATTACGGTTTTGAGTCTGGAGAAAAAGAAACGGAGAAAAGACTTGAACATGACATGGCAGACCTTAATTCTGATGATACAGTGTCTTTAAAAGCATGGACACGTTTGGCTTCAGAATATACATGGGCAGCTCTCTGAAAGGTAAAAGAAGAGCATTATTTTGTGAAACTTCAAACATAGTGATATCATGTAATAAGAAATGACTCTTTGATCGTTCATATATCAACATAAACAACATTACAACATGCCTTGAGGAACAAACATCTTGAAGCATCTATTGAAGATGGACAAGCAAGTAGGGAAATAACAAAAGGCCTAAGGAAGAGAACCTATTAATTGTAAACATCCTTCAAAGGAACAAAATGGACAACGAAATTCCATTTTAAAGAATTTGAAGCAAATCAATTTAAACCAGGCGAGGGCCCACTATGAAGATGGAAAGGCAAAGAAAGAAGGAAAAAAAGAAATCAGATTGAAAAACACACAATGACCTGATGCAACTTGTAACATTTAGCAGCCCGAAGCACATCCAAGGAAGTTGGGGAAGCGGCAAAGACCGTTTCCAACTTTTGCTGCGTGATATTCTCAATATCTTTGCTAGAATACGGTTCCTCATGCAATAGCTCCTGTAGCAGTGGTAGAAATTGTTACAACTGAATGTAATATAGGCAAACAAGAAAAGGAGTAAAATCACAAAGCCCTATTTTAACAGGACCATAATCACAAGGACCACAACGAAAAGCTAATACTGATAGGATGAAAAAATAATACTAACTGAAAAACCAACCAAAATATCCAACTACATATGATTATTCAACTTGAAGAAAATGGCAATCACAAATTATCACCCAGAACTAGATCTTAAAATAATGAAACTGAGACAGAGAGAAAGATGTCAACCAGGAGAGGAATGATCTGAGAGAGGAGTATATACCTTGACAGCAAGGACAGGGTCAGAAGAACCGTGAGTACCAGCGAATGATATACACAACCCTTCAACATCAGAAAGTGTTTTTACATTAGATATTGCCTCATGAGGTTCCATCCCCAGCTTAATGCCCAGTACAATCTGCAAAATCTCAAATGAGCATTAAAAGGGGAAAGCTAGCATCTCCAAGTAGGTTATTCTGCAACTCTATCCAGTGAAGCAAGACCAGTCTATTCAAAGGCAATATATATCTATGTAAATTCAAAGTAAACAATAACATGTAAGTTACTGACATAGTAACAAATGTACTAGAAAACAGTTTACAGACCAGGAAGATTCGCAAGGGCTGAGTTGATAAGGCAACATAAACACATGGATCAGGGAGTAGAAACATTTTGCATCTTTGTTATTTTTGCACGAAAAACAAAAAACAAGGCCATTTAAATAGCCAACAAAATGGTTTGCCTGCAAGTAAGCAAGTAAAACTTACCATGCTCTCTCATGGATCTCAATGGGAGAGCATCCTATAGCTAGGTTGCTCGGACTTTTCGAAAATGTTGCCGGGTAGGTGTCGGATCCTCCAATACAATGCATTTTCGGAGGATCCGACACGGGTGCGGCAACATTTTTAGAGTCCGCGCAACATAGTCCTATAGAATTAGTTCCACTACCACACACACACTACCAAATTTGAGTTTCCATCTAAATCATTTAAAACTCAGAATTATTGCCGTGGATATTATATAACTCTAACTTATCAAAAGCACTGCAGTGTCCTAAGGACATTGAGTTTGTAAAAGATAATAATGAACCAATAAGCAAACAGTTGATTAAGGAAAAGTCATAAACCTAAGTATTTTGGTTTTGAAAATAGTGATGCCTCGACCAACTTGTGCACAGCTCAACTAGGTATTTAGCTTAAAGTTTCAAGATACTGAAATAAGATGTCATTAGAAGTTTAAAAATCCCCCAAGAAACCAATTGGGAGACGGATAAGTAGAACTATTATGATCAGAGATATAAGAAAATTATCAAACAAAGGGTGCAAAATCTTACAGCAGCTAGTCGGCATTCAACAACCCGATTATTGTAGTTAACTGCAGCAGTAACTGCTTTTTGTGATTCGGCTAATGAGTGGGCTATTACAAAAGTTCCACCAGCAGGGAGTTGTACATCAGTTGCACGTATAGGATTGAAATCAATCAGCTCTGCAAACCCAGATTGTGCCATAACAGAGATGGCCTGCACAAAACAATTGATTGATGGCCATAAAAAGGATTAAGCCAAGACTGTCTGCATTGCAATATTGATTAGCAAAGAGAAAAATTACATTGATATTTAGGATAAGAATAAGGAAACCATCAATTTTTAGGACAACACTAGTTTGTATACTGCACTTTGATTGGTCCAGCTCTGATTAAGTGATCAAGATTTAGAGCTCGATGGCATTACCTGATCCATTCCACCAGACTGAGTCCCAATATGCCTTTCACATTCACATGTGAGTTGAGCAATTTCTTTCTGCAGAGAAAAGATTATCACTTTTTAGCAAAACAGAGCTACAGCTAAACACACCAACAGATCCAAAATTTGAAAACTCAAAGCAAGTAAAAATAGAACAAAAGGAAGACAGTAACAACAGATTAGGAAAGAAAATAGTCATGACAGATTCCTTCATCATAAATGAGGAAATCCTTGCAAAGAAACTTCTAAAGAGGAAAAGAAATCAGATCCAAAACAAATGTTCGGGTGGACACTGATTTAGCTGGAGTAGTTGGCGGACACAGAATATTCCTCAAGCAGGTTCAATAGTTTTTCCTTGAGCAGGTTCAATGAAGAACCTTTACAACAGCGGAAGTACGGCAGGTCAAGAACGACAAGCAGGTTTTTCTTGCTGTTCTTTTAGTGATACTTTGAGGGTATTCCTTTATTCAAAAAATTGTAACAAAGCTCTAACAAAAAAACTACTTACTTTAAAAATCTTCTATAACTTCACTTTAACAAAAAATCTATTTTATCTATAACAATTACTAAATTCTAATTAAATTAAATACTTAGAACAAAAGATACCCAAAAAGAAGAGCTATAAACTGAACTAAACAAACAATATCGATAAAGAGAAATTCAAAAGTTATAAACCAAAGTAAACTAACAGAAATAGTAAAAGAAAGGAGTTTATAAACTGAACCCATTAACTTTTAAAGTTTTTGCTCTGAATATAAATTTAAGTTTTGACTTTAACTTACTTTTTAAATTTTTATCTCTAACTTAATTTTTGCATCAATAACAGTTCTCGATAGCTTTATCAAGTGTTAAAGAAACTTAGCCTTTGAAAACACAAAGGAAAGACTAAATTTTATACATCAATGATGAATTCATGTTTCAACTTTAAAAGATAAACAAAATCAAATACTGAACCTTAGATTAATTACGCAAAGGCAGAGTACTAACACCAAACTAGGTAAAAATATTTCATTTACATAATTTGTTTCAAAAAGTTTATATCATCCAACTATGTTAACTGACAACAAAGTAAGTTCGAAACGCAGCGTATAATCGGCCAGGTTCGAACCCATGAAATGGGCCTAATCCACACATCATGCTCTACTATTTTACCATTACCAAAGCCCAGGCGTGGGGAGCATTGTTCCTAATTTCATCTGGTTTTTTCTTTTGTTAAAAATAAGCTCCTTTTAGCCAAAGAAAAAAAGGGAAAGACAGATGCATGAAATGTTGAGGCCAGATTTGAGCATGGGACATTTGAATTACTATAAACCCGATTGAACCATTACTTCATTTTCTGTTGGCAAGAGGATTAAAGATTTAATGTTCATCGATAATTTTTGTTTGGTAAGACTATTTGAAACATACAAATTGTGAAAACTTTTCGGCCAAACGGGTTCAATTGAACCCCCTTGGTTGAACATGGGTCCACCAAACTGCTGGAGCAGGAAATGTCTTTTATTTAATTCTCCAGCACTGAGAATATGGTTAGGTTACTACCTTGGGCATGTTAATGCCAACTGAAGCCATTATAGCGATCGTGGAAGAGCAAACAAATGCTGCAGAGCTTGACAGTCCAGACCCTACATCCAACAAACATGGAAACCATGAGATAAGCCATAAGACTGACAAGTTAATTACTAACCGACGGTATTCAAGATAGGAAGGCATATACCTGTTGGAACTGTACCATCAACAATAACATCAAGTCCGACGGGTTCACCGACATCTATCCCTTTCAACTTGGCATACTCATAGAAACCCTTGTACCTGCACGCACACACACGTTAACAGTTTTTTGGATGACATTGTATATATGAATAGTTTCACCTTATATATATTTAACTTTCTGCTGACAGCACATATTTCCCAAGAGTTCACATAAAGTACGACAAATGTGGTAAAATTTAATTTCTGTTAACTTGTAGTTCATGAAATGCGAAACCTAATACTCTCTGATTCTTTGGATTTTGGATGAAGAAAGTAAGGTCTAACCCGCAAATGAAATAATGACCCCATTTGTGATTCTTTAGATCAACTTCCTGCAAAAGATAGACATACGGTTATGACAAAAAGAAACTAGAATTGCTGCACCAGCATAAAGGTATTCAAGAATCAAGATTCTATTCTATTTCTTTTCCCCTTTTTCTTATTCTTCTTTTCTTTGTTCTTTCATCTGTAATTTATAACCAAGGTTTAGACTTGATAATTTGTTTCCCAAACAAACTTATATGCATATGAAGAACCGCCAGGACATAGTAGATAATTCCCAAACTAATACTCAGAACATTTTATGTATGTATGTGAGGCAATATCTTTTAATCTTAAACACATTCAAATATCTTTTAATCTTAAACCCTGTACCAGCCCTCTCAATTCAAATAAACTTTAGAGCAAAGTAAATCACAGATAGCACGCTGGAAACACATACTGCATTATATGCTTAACACCAAAGTTATGATACCTGCAGAGGATCAGCAGGGTAATTGCACAAGGAATACTTGTCACTATTCACATTGGCAATTCGAAGGAGCTTCTCGGACTCATCGGCGTCGTGCTTCCGAATCGCCACAATTGTGTCTTGGCGAATTGCCATAGGCAAGACAGAGTAACCCTCGTAATCAATGTGTTCTCCGATCAAGTTCACTCTCCCTGCATATTTCAAATAATTCAACCTCTAAGGAAGAAATTGAGAATTTAAACGATTTTGACTAACAGAGTTCAGATTTTGAAAATAACCGACTAAGAAAGTTAAGATGAGATTATAAAGGTGAAATTGACCTGGGGATCGAGCGTAGACATGAGGGGGTTGGCCAAACAAGTCTATGAACTTAGCCTTCAAATTCTTGAATCGAAGTTCAGCTTCTTCAAGCTGTGATCCACCACCATAAACTGGCTCAAGATCAGAGAATATTGGAATTGGTAATTCCTCGTGCCTAGCCATTTAATTTCGGTTTCTGCTCAACTTTTTTCTCTCGCTTTCTGCGACAAAGGAATATACTGTATCCAAAAGAAAAGGATATATATATATATAAGGAGTTAAAAATAAAAAGAGGAGTTGCTCTCCGAACCGGAATGTGAGATACAAGGAATCATACAAAAAGATTATGGATAATTTGTGGGACTCCTATATTCTCTGTGACTCAATACTTTATTTTACTTTACCCATCTACTTTTGTTGACCTTTTGCACTTCTTTTGTGGGACTCCTAAAGTCACGAGACTGGTGACTAGACGAACCAAGAAAGTGGTGTAAAGTGTCCTTAAGGTTACAGGTGAAGCTGACTTCCCGCGGTAGCCCCTTGGACCTTAGCCTCTTAAGGGTTGGGTTCTAGTGGCGGGCTCTTGGGTCGTCCGGTTAAATTGTATTTGTGTTATTTTTGAAAGGAACTTTAATACGAGTGAAAGTACAGCTCTCAAAAGGTAAAAATTTCACGGCCCCATTTAACTTATACCTATTTTTTTTAAAACTTTTTAACTTGTACCCACTTTTTAAACAACTTCAGCTCCCTTTCTCCTCCCCCTTCTCCTCCTTCATTTTCTTTTTTCTTCTTCTCCTGTAGCCCTCTTGTGCAGTTTTTCTCTCTACTGGCATTTGCATCTATTATCGCTTTTTGTGCCACATTTTAACCTGTGCCCGCTTTACAAAAAAAATTGCAAGCGTACCCGCTTTTTCACATAACTTCAGCACACGGGGCTGAAGTAGCAAAGGCAATTACACAAAACTTCAGCATTTTAATAGTCGGGCCTGAAGTTCAGCTCTAGAGTTGAAGTTTTTTTTTTTAACTCGCGAGTTTGCCAGTTATAAAATAAAAACTTCAGCTCTAGAGCTGAAGTTTTATTTTATAAGTTTTTGTTTAGTAACCGGGAAACTTCAGCTCTAGAGCTGAAGTTTGCCAGTTATAAAATAAAAACTTTAGCTTTAGAGCTGAAGTTTTTGTTTAGTAACCCGGAAACTTCAGCTCTAGAGCTGAAGTTTTTGTTTAGTAACCCGGAAACTTCAGCTCTAGAGCTGAAGTTTCACAGTTATAAAGGGAAGCTGAAGTTTTTTAAAAAGTGGGTACGGATGCAAACAAAAAGACAAAGCGGCTACAGGTTAAAAAGGGGCGCCCAAATAGGGCGCCCCGTGCAATTTTTACGTTTGCACCCTGTGGTAAACCCAACACTAAACAAATAACATAGAATGTTTGTCAGTTTCTTTCTCACCTGGCGACATTTTTCATTTATACGCATGCTTTATCACACTTCAACATACAAAAACAAAATTTTAGATTCGTGAGATACAAAAATTCACATTTGAATAGCAATATACAAATATGACCAGGTCAATGAAAGAACAAAGATAAATTCCATTTGGATAAGGAGTACTCAGAATTGAGCATGGAGCTTGTTTAAAGCAAAAGAGCTTGTTAAAATCTAATAGCGGTAAACTAAAGTTGGGTGAGTTACAACACAAAGACAAGAGACCTTAAGTTTCCCGGTTACAACACAAAAACTTCAGCTCTAGAGCTGAAGTTTCCCAGTTACAACACAAAAACTTCAACTCTAGAGCTGAAGTGAGCTGAAGTTTCCCAGTTACAACACAAAAACTTCAGCTCTAGAGCTGAAGTTTCCAGTTACAACACAAAAACTTCAGCTCTAGAGCTGAACTTCAGGCCCGGCTACTAAAATGCTGAAGTTTTGCGTGATTCCCTTGGCTACTTCAGCCCCGTGTGCTGAAGTTATGCGAAAAAACGGGTACGCTTGCAATTTTTTTTGCAAAGCGGACACAAGTTAAAATGTGACACAAAAAGCGGGTGTAGGTGCAAAGCCCCAAGTGGATGATCTTAGTAAATCTTTATTTCCTGCCTTATGAACCAAATTTCAAATTTAATAAGTATTGCTTCTCGCTTGTCTCATAGATAACACTTTTAACTTTTGACTTTGAAGTTCTTCCCACGAGACAAATGGCACTCAAAAGTTAAAGATCATCCAAAAGGTAACATATTTCTATAATTTTTTTGCTTTAAGAGCATGTTTGGAAAGCCACCTAGGAATTGGATTTGGGTATAATTGGGTGTAATTGCACAGTTTAGCATGTTTTGTCTAGTCAGGTAATTACTTGGTTAGCATGGAATTGGGTGCAATTGAAGAGGTGTAATAACACTCTTCAATTCTCAAGGGGAAGGTGAGAATTGCTGGTAATTACACTATGTAATTACAATGTTACTTTTTAATTTCTTTCCTTTTGTTTTTATTTTAATTTATTTTCTTTATAACTTTTTATTTCCATTACTTAATTTCTCTTTATTTTAATTTTTTTATTTTTACTTTTAATTTCTTTTTTAATTTTAAAATATATTTTTCTTTGTATATTATTTGTCTTTTATTTCTCTACCTTTACTTCTTGTGATTCCATGTAATTGATCGTATATTTTATTTTTATTAATTTTATTTATTTATTTATTAGTGTAATTACATTATTTTTCTTGTTTTTGAAACTACACCTCCTAATATTAGAAATAATGAGTCATTAACAAACTTGGCATATAATGAGTGATGTCATTAAAGTAGAATTTTGTTATTGAATGAGGCTGTAAACTTATTATATTTCCTAATCTTAAGTTGTATAGGAACTTATTTTTATTATGTTGTATTTTGACATATGTTAAACTTTTTTTTTATTTTGAAATTATGCTATATTTATGGTTTCAATTCACCCGCTACTTATTTTAGTAGTATTGGCTTGTTATTTCACATTGCATGTTGTTCATTTTTTAGTTAAAATTGATAGATTAGTTTTGTCAAATACTTGAATAATTATATGATAGATTATATTGGATTGTTGTTATTGTTGTTGTATTTTATCAAACAAGCATTTTCATGATGTTCTTACAAAACTTATTTTTTAGTTTTTATAATTAATTAAACTAAATATTATTAATTTGAAAAATATATATTAATTATTTTTATAATATTAGTTATAAATATATGATTACTAATTAATGAATATTCAAGAAAAAATGTGCATCTTAAATACCAAATCTAATATCATTTATAGACATATATTTATTATATTATCTTTTAAGTTTTGATAATTACCTTATTTAAAATTTAATCTAACTGTGTAATTACACTTGTGCAATCAAATAATACGCTTGTAATTACACTATAATTACGTTATGACAAACAAACAGATCGTGGTAATTACTATATTGTGTAATTACAAGATTGTGTAATTACTACCTAGTAATTACACCAATTTCAATTACCGAGTGATCCTAATACTTCTCGTGTAGTTTTAAAATTTACTAGCAACTTTTAGTCAAAAGGTACATGTGTCTATGTCTAATACAAGATCAAAATCCGGTCAATTTTATCATTAAGCAAGGAATACGACTAGTATAATTATGGGACGGAAAGAATGCATAACTAATCATTATGTCAAAGATGTAATAATCAGAAAATATTTTATCGACAATATAGTTGGGCCACGATCCTTATCCATATGAACTAACTCAAGTACTTTACGTGGGATATGAATATCTATCTATCTATTGTTGTAAAGCCTATAGTTAATATGGATGTCCACTACTCCCAATATTTTCACCTATGATGTAAATAACCTCCCACTATTCATCACTATTATAATTGTAACTCCCACACCTCCATAACCTCTGCCCATGATCTTCCCCCATGATCTCAATTGTTAATGTCATGTTTAAGAGAACACACTTGAACACTTGATGAAATAAGAAAGTTATCTATTCTTCTCTTATTCTATTTATCTTCTTGTTTTATATTGTTACTTTGAGCTACATTTCCTAACACGTTATCAGCACGAAGTTGAGCTCTTTTCGTTGTTCAGGTATATTTGTTCATTTTGTTTTCTTCATTGTATATTTTGATTTCATGATTAGTACCTTTAATATGCAGTTTTATAATTTCTCACATCTCTAGATATGTGTAAAAATAAAAAAATTCTATGTTTCTTTAGTTTAAGTTATTTGTATGATTGTCATGTGAAAGTTGCTTATTTTCATGTTAATCGAATTAATTGAGAGAAGAATACTAGTTTTATGTTGTTCGACATTTGAAATTGTGTTAAAGTTAGAAGACATTTTTGTTCTAGTTAACATCAAGATATACAAATAATTTGAAGAAACAAATAGTATTCTTTTGTACGGAATTATCACTTTAGTGTATATAGATCACAAATTTTATATTATTTCAATTTTTAAGATTCTTTACGCTATTATCCTAATGATTTCTAATTATTTATCATCTTTGATTGTTTTCACTATGTCGAATTTGTCAAAGCTTGAGTTTGTGGCACTTGATATTTTTGGAAAGAATTAGCTATCATGGGTTCTCGATGCTGAGATTCACTTAGCCGCTAAAGGCCTTGGTAACACCATTACTCGGGGTAATGAGGCATCAAGCTAAGACAAAGCGAAGGCCATGATTTTCCTTCGTCATCATTTGGATGATGGTTTGAAGGTTGAATATTTGACAGTGAAAGATCCACTTGAATTGTGGACTGGCCTGAAGGAAAGGTATGATCACTTAAGGCTACGGTTTGCCAAGGGCTCGATATGAGTGGATGCACCTACGGCTGCAAGATTTTAAGACCGTAAGTGAGTATAAATCTGCTGTATTTTGAATAACTTCCCAATTGAAATTATGTGGGGATGTTATGAATGATGAGGATTTGTTGGAAAAGACTCTTACGACTTTTCATACCTCAAATATGGTATTACAGCAGCAATACCGTGAAAGGGGTTATAAAAAGTATTCTGAATTGATCTCATGCCTTCTCGTGGCTGAGCAACATAATACCCTTTTGCTGAAAAATCATGAAGCCCGTCCCACAGGGTCAGCTCCGCTTCCTGAAGCGAATATGACAGCTAGACGTGATAAGTCTGGAAAAAGGCAGAATAATAATCATGGTCATATGAATGTACGTGGGCATGGCAATGGTAAGAGACGATATAATAGTCGTCGTCGTGGTGGTCATGGCAAACGAGAGAACAATATGGGTTCTCAAAACAATCCTTCAAGAGGCAAAAGCAGTAACTGCCACCGCTATGGCATGAAAGGTCATTGGAAAATTGAATGTCGTGCACTTGAGCATTTTGTCAGGCTTTATCAAAACTCCATCAAAAGAAAGGCAAATAATGTTGGAGCATCTTCTGCTAATGCCCCAGTGGAGTCTCACTTGACCTTTAAAAATAATTTTGAGGCAGGGCCTTCAAACAAAAATGATGACAATGCCGAGGCAAATCTTGCTTTGAATGATGATGATTTTCAAGGCTTTGATGATCTTACTCATTTGGAAGTTGAAGATTTCTTTGGAGATCAAAACTAAATTTTGATCATTTTACTAGGGAATACAATTATGTTGTTATTTTTATTTTCAGTATTTTTGTCTCGTTTAAAGTTGTTTTTATTTTCAAGTAGTACTTAAGTTGTCTTATGTTGTCGTTGGTGATGTTAGTTTTCCCGCATTTCTTATGATGTAATTTTATTTTTTTATGAAGAAATTAAACTTCCCCCGTCTTCAACTGGATCCAAGATGAGTAATGAAGATCTATGTCTTTTGGATAGTGCTACAACTCACACAATGTTAAGAGAAAAGAAATTTTTCTCTTATTTGGTTATGAAAAAGGCCTATGTTAATACAATATCTGGTAGTACAAAGTTGATTGAGGGCTCTGGAAGAGCGGCCTTATTACTACCTGGAGGAACGATATTAACTATTGATAATGCATTATATTGTAGTAAGTCTCAAAGAAACTTATTGAGTTTCAAAGCTATTTGCCAAAATGGCTACCATATTGAGACATCAAACGAAGGAAAGGTTGAATACCTTTATATTACTACAATAAAAGCGGGGAAAAAATATGTGCACGAAAAATTACCCGCATTTTCTTCTGGGTTGTACCACACAAACATTGGTGTGGTTGAATCACATGCCATTGTAAACAAAAGGTTTACTACTTCTAATGATTTTATCATTTGGCATGACCGGTTGGGCCATCCCGGTTCTAACATGATGCGCAGAATAATAGAGAATTCAAATGGGCACACATTGAAGAGCAAGAAGATTCTTCAATTTAAGGAATTCTCTTGTGGTGCTTGTTCTCAAGGAAAATTGGTTATTAAACCATCAGCAGCTAAAGTTGGGATTGAATCTCCTGCATTTCTTGAACGTATACAGGGTGATATATGTGGGCCTATACACCCTCCATGTGGACCATTCAAGTATTTTATGGTCTTGATAGACGCATCTACAAGATGGTCACATGTGTGCTTATTGTCCACTCATAATATGGCATTTGCGAGATTGTTGGCCCAAATAATAAGGTTAAGAGCACAATTTCCAGATTATGCAATTAAGACAATTCGTCTTGATAATGCTAGTGAATTTACGTCTCAGGCCTTTATTAATTATTGTATGGCCACTAGAATAAAAGTTGAGCATCCGGTGGCTCATGTTCATACTCAAAATGGTCTAGCAGAATCATTGATTAAACACCTCCAATTAATAGCTAGACCATTGCTAATGAGGACAAAACTTCCCCTTTTAGTGTGGGGAAATGCTATTTTGCATGCAGCAGCACTTGTGCGCATAAGGCCAACCAGTTATCATGAAGCCTCCCCATTACAGTTGGCTTTTGGTCAGGAGCCAAATATTTCCCATCTAAGAATTTTTGGATATGCGGTATATGTTCCAATTGCTCCACCACAACGCGCAAAGATGGGTCCCCAAAGAAGGTTGGGAGTATATGTTGGTTATGAATCTCCTTCTATTATTAAATATCTAGAGCCTATGACATGAGATTTGTTTACAACCAGATTTGCTAATTGTCATTTTGATGAATTAATTTTTCCAACATTAGGGGGAGAAAATAAACAGCTGGAAAAAGATATAGATTGGAACGTATTATCTCTATCTCATTTGGATCCTCATACAAATCAATGTGAACAAGAAGTTAAAAAGATCATTATATGTTAAATATTGCAAATCAATTGCCAGATGCATTTACTAACCTTCCGCGGGTTACTAAATCGCATATTCCAGCTGTAAATGCTCCAATTCGAGTTGATGTCCTAGCTGGACATTATGATAATGCAAATGAGTCTAGGCCACGCCTTAAACGTGGTAGACCAATCGGTTCCAAGGATAAGAATCCCCGAAAAGGGAAAGGAGCAAATGATCAAGTTGATCATAACATAGAGGCAATTGCTCAAAAGGAGCATAAAGACATAATAATTGATAAAACCTCACAGGAGGTTCTAGTACCTGAAAATGATGAAAATGAAGAGATCTCAATAAGTTATGTCTCTACGGAAAAAAGGTGGAACTGGAATAATGTTGTTGTTGACAATAATTTTGCATATAACGTTGCAGTTGAAGTAATGCAACAAGATGAGGATCTTGAGCCAAAATCTGTCGATGAATGTAGACAGAGATATAATTGACCAAAATGAAAAAACACAATTCAAGCGGAATTGGCTTCACTCGAAAAACGTGAAGTTTTCGGACCAATAGTCTGAATGCCTGAAGGTGTCAATCCAGTGGGGGTACAAATGAGTTTTTGTGTGAAAACGAAATGAAAAAGGTGAAGTCGTAAGATATAAAGCACGACTTGTGGCACAAGGATTTTCGCAAAGGCCTGTCATTGATTATATGGAGACATATTCTCCTGTGGTAGATGCAATTACTTTCAGGTATTTAATAAATCTGGCAGTTCATGAAAAGCTTGATATGTGGTTGATGGATGTTGTCACAGCCTACTTATATGGCTCACTTCAATGAAATTTTTATAAAAATCCCTGAAGGATTTAAAGTTCCCGAAGCACATAAAAGTTCAAGAGAAACTTGTTCAATAAAGCTTCAGAAATCCTTATACGGATTGAAGCAATTAGGGAGGATGTGGTACAATCGTCTTAGCGAGTATTTGCTAAAGGAAGGGTACAAAAATGACCTTATTTGCCCTTGTGTCTTTATTAAGAGGTCTGGATCTGAATTTGTCATCATAGCTGTGGATGTTGATGACTCGAATATCATTGGCACTTCTAAAAAGTTTCCAAAGGCTGTAGAGTGTCAGAAGAAAGAATTTGAAATGAAAGATCTTGGTAAGACAAAATTTTGTCTTGGCCTACAAATTGAGCATGTACCAAATGGAATTTTTGTCCATCAATCAACATACACTGAAAAGGTTTTAAAGAGATTTTACATGGATAATACACATCCATTGAGTACCCCAATGGTTGTGAGATCGCTTGATATAAATAAAGATCTATTTCGACCTCAAGAAAATGATGAAGAGCTCGTTGGTGATGAAACTCCATATCTTAGTGCAATTGGGGCACTGATGTATCTTGCCAACAATACCCGACCAGATATTGCTTTTACAGTAAGCTTATTAGCAAGATCCAGCTTCTCCCCAACAAGAAGACATTGGAATGGTGTTAAGTATATATTTAGATATATTCGGGGAACTATAGATATGGGATTGTTTTATTCTAATGAATTCAAGTCAGAAATAATTGGCTATGCCGATTCAGGTTATTTGTCTGATCCACATAAAGCCCGATCGCAAACAGGCTATTTGTTTACATATGGAGGTACAACTATATCATGGCGTTCAATGAAACAAACAATAGCTGCCACATCTTCAAATCATGCTGAGATAATAGTCATTCATGAAGCTAGTCGGGAATGTGTTTGGTTGAGATCAATGACTCAGCATATTCAGGAAATGTGTGGTTTTCTTATGAAAAAAGATAATCCAACTACACTATATGAAGACAATGTTGCTTTCATCGCTCAACTGAAAGGAGGATACATCAAAGGAGACAGAACAAAGCACATTTCACCAAAGTTCTTTTTCACGCATGATCTTCAACAAAATGATGAAATTAATGTTCAACAGATTCGTTCATGTGAAAATTTGGCTGATCTGTTCACTAAGACATTACCAACACCAACATTTGAGAAGTTGAGACAGAAGATCGGAATGCGGCGTCTTCGAGAAATAAAGTGATGTTTTCATGAGGGGGAGTAAGATGCGCGATGTACTCTTTTTCCCTTAGCCTAGGTCTTGTCCCACTGGGTTTTCCTAGTAAGGTTTTTAAAGAGGCAGCAAATAAAGCGTATACAGATATGTGTACTCTTTTTCCTTCACTAAAAATTTTTCCTACAGGGTTTTTTTTTCTTAGTAAGGTTTTAACGAGGCATATTATCTATTTTTGGACATCCAAGGGGGAGTGTTGTAAAACCTATAGTTAATATGGATGTCCACTACTCCCACTATTTTCACCCATGATGTAAATAACCTCCCACTACTCATCACTATTATGATTGTAACTCTCACACCTCCATAATCTCTCCCCATGATCTTCCCCCATGATCTCAATTGTTAATATCATGTTTAAGACAATTATTGTGTAACCTTCATATGTAATAGTATAAATAGAGGCATGAAATGTGAGATGGAACACACTTGAACACTTGATGAAATAAGAAAGTTATCTATTCTTCTCTTATTCTACTTATCTTCTTGTTTTATATTGTTACTTTGAGCTACATTTCTTAACATCTATATATTATTATAAAAATATAAATATTCTACGCTAAATGTTAATCAACCAAAATATCCCTAAAATATTGATCGACTTTTACGTCCTTTATTAATTAGATCTATCTCTATATATTAATGTGCAAAATCGTAAACTTAGTAGAGTTCAAGTCAAAATGTAAAATTAGAATTGTTATCCACCTCATAATATGAATTAATCCAAAACAATGAATGTGTCCAAGTAAATTTGAATTCTTCCACTTCTAAATATCAAGAGACTTTTGAAGCAAAACAAATCAAACCAGCTCATGATTTTGTCCAATAATTTTGTGCAAGTAATACAAATCAGAAAAGAAGAAGACGTAAAGCAAATTGTCATTAAACGATGGTGATCTTTAATTTCTCCTACAATATATGCATTACACCAAGTTATCTAGGTTACATCTGACTACTTCTACCCTTTCTAGAGATGCATTGACAACATCTTTCTTAATTCGCCAAAGATTTGAAGTTACGTACTGATGTGAGGCTAGAAACTCGTATTTTAGCCGTAGTATTACATTACAATTACTGCATTTTTACGTGTGCTTAAGCTCAAATGATAGTGAATTACACTTAATACGTGTTTTATGCCTTGCAGGAAGTGATCCCGAGTTCAAAAGTTAATTTGGAGCTAAATCGATCAATTTGTAGCTTTGAAGTCTGAGTAAAAGCCCAATGTATTAAGCCAGGAGCGTGTTCGGAGGTCGTGTACCAAGTCTGGATGTCAAAAGAAGATAAAAAATTTCACTCTGAGAAATTTGCACTACTGCGCCGCACAGTGCGCTGCAGTGTGCGCCGCATGTGTGCAATTTCACGACATGCATCAGAAAACAAGCTCTCTGAAGTTTTCCACAACCGCGCCGCAGCGTGCGACGCAGCGTGCGGCGCGCCTGTACAAACTTTGCAGAGCTAAGTCCTAATTCGCGCAGGAAAGGGTGTCTCGTCTGGACCTGATAAATGATGAAAAGTGCATATTTTTTAGTATATTTGCATATTAATTCTTGTGTGTCGCGGGAGATTACATGATTTTCAAAGTGAAATATACTCATTATGTGTTTCTTATGTGTAGGAACGAGTTTGGATGATAAATGATCAAAAGATGATAATTCGACACAAAAAGAAGAAATTAAAGGAGTGGGAGCTCGTCTATTCTCGTGCGTGGACGAAGTCAGACGCGAAAAAGGAGAAAAGTTAAGGCACAAAACAGTGAAGCGAAGCAAAGGCACGGAGCGCTTCGCGAAATGGAAGAATTTCAAAAGCTGGATCCGCGTCAAAGTTCGCGTCTAGACGCGAAGGCAAACGCGGATCCGCGTCAAAGTCCGCGTCTAGACGTGAAGGCAGACGCGGATTCCAGCTCTCCCATCCGAAGTTGGATTGAAGAATTCCGCCCCTCATCAACCCTAGGTCATATAAATATATCCTAAAACACCACTTTGAAGGGAGAGACACTACTTTAGGGTTAGACAACACCCTTGGAGGCAAGAACACGCTAGGAGCAAGGAGGAAGATTCAACTACGAGTTTTTCCCCTTCTTCTTCCTATTTTATTGTTGGTTATGAATTGGAGTATTGTGTTTTCACATACTTTTATGAATAGCTAATTTATTATCTAGAGTTTTGATGGAACCTTTTGGGGATGAATTGGTTTTATATTAATATAGTTTTGAGTTAGTTGTTAATCTCTATTTGTTCAACTACGTTTTGATTTTGGTTAATTGAAAGGATCCTCAATTAGTCGTTCCTATTTATTATGTATCTGCTTGAGAGAGAGTGCATATTTAGGTAGTTGTTTGAACAACATCACTCCAGGAGTATAGGCGAGAGTCATAACCGAGGGTTTAGAGGTTGGATTAGAGATAACGATACCTCGAGTGCGATCTAAGTGAACTGTAATGTGAATCTAGCTAGCGTAGCTTGAGAGAGTGCGTCTAGTAAATTATCATAATTTCTTGAGAGAGATTTATGATAGCTGGAGAGTTCATGATTGATAGAGGCAACTAAGTCAAAGCTATAAGAAACATACAATTAATGAAATCAACAATTGGGAAAATCATAACTCTAGACCTCCTTAATTTAGTCTCCAAACCTTTGTCTCGTTAGTTGATAATTTTACCGTTTTATAGTATTTGTTGGTTAATTAGTTAGAAATATAAATCTCAATTTTTATAATTTAGAAATTGTTCAAACTTGTCTTCTTTGCGATATTGAACAATTACAGCGAAACCTTAGTTCTCTGTGGGATTCGACTCCGGACTTTTAGACCGGATTGTATTTGCAGCGACCGCTTATCCTTTTTAGGACTAGAGTTGGGCGTGATCAAATTTTGGCGTCGTTGCTGGGGAACTAACGGTGTAGTTGTAGTTGTATATATTGCTAGGGTTCAAGTTTGAACTTTTATTTTATTTTGTTTTTTCTTGGTATTTTTTTTATAACTGTTGATTTGAGAAACATGACATCTTGGAATTATGGGAATTTAGGTATAGATAATTCTACTATTGATCTTCATACATATTGTAAAGGAAACCACTCGTGGTAAAATTTTCAAAACGTTCCTGAGAGCGAGTTATGTGCACCAACTCAATCTTATTTGTGGAATGTGTGTGATGTGTGTGGTGGTAAAAATGGTCACCTTCATGGTTGTGCTTATATTTCTTATTTTCCCCCAACCCCTTACTATGATGGTTCTACCTTTTCTTGTGAAGTTAATAGGAACAAAGAACCTAGGAATGCGGACTTAAAGGAGATCAAGGATATGCTAAAGTGCCTTCTGGAACAAAACAATGAGAAACAATTGCACATAGAAAGGCAAGAGGCAACTATTCGCAAGTTGGAGGCTCAATTGAGTCAAGTGGTTGGAGCTTTTAATGCTCAACAAGCCAATATTGAGGATAGTAGCCAAGAAGAGCATGAATTTGAGGTGTTAATTGGGGAGGTCAAAGTAGAACATCAACAACCTAGCCAACCACAATTTGAGGATGTCAATGTTGAAGAAGTGAGACTAGAGCCAGCCAAGGACTTTGAGGATATAAATTTTGTTGACTCTAGTATCACTGATGTTGAGGATGTTGAGAGTCCTGAAGTTCATGTGTTTGAGCGCATTGGTCCACACTCCAAGCATTTTTCCACATTATGTTTGGATGATATATGGAAAAAGAGTCATCTGAACCAATCGAAGAGTCAAGGAATGAGGAACAAGGTGCATATATTCTGGAATTCTTCTTGCCAGAAAGTCAGGATTACATACCTCATACAAAGGCCAAGGAGTGCAGAATACCACATTATTTCCTTGGGCCAGTTAGATTCGTTCCACCGCCCCATGACCATAATCATAAGCTTGAATCAAAACTTGGGATTCAATTCATAAGCTCGAGGTGGAGGCAAAAAGTGATTCGCGTCGTGCCGCGAAGTTAAATCAAGCGCTTGTTGGGAGGCAACCCAGCTTTATTGCTTTCTTTTATTTATTTTTTATTTTTTTTAATTGTATTATTTTTGTAGTGTCAATTTTTTTATTTTTTTAGGAGCATGGAAAGCAAAGGTATTGGAAGGATGCAACAGCAAATCAAATGGTTGGAACTAAGTGAGAGGTACCCGCACGAAGGACCAAGCCTGGGAGAAGTCTGAGTACCCCATGAACTACTAGTGCTTCGGCCTTTGGCCTACCAGGGAGTTTCTCTTACCCTCTTATGGTTATGCTGTGCATTGGGAACAATGCACAATTTTAAGTGTGGGGTGATGAGATTGTCTGGGTGACTTTTCATGCTACTTTAGCTGTATTAGTTTAATTAAATAGTTTTTTTTTAAAGATTGGACTTTTCCCGATGATGGATCTATTAGACAATTTTCTTGAGGGATTTAAGTCTAAAGAAAAAAAAGATTTTTTTAGGTAGTGTAGCAATTCCCCCTTGGTTTTTCTTTAAACCACAGTTCTTTTCCAAGGGTTTTATTTGAACCGGGTGTAGTTAGTTTTTTTTTTAGGAATAGGAGCCATTGTGTTGTGTTTTGAATTGAAGCAATATCTCTTGACTTTGTTATGCCTTGAGAATAGTGAGTACTTTGGTTGTGACGCTTAGGCTCAATTTTTGACTCTTGTATAAGTACCTTAAATTGTATGATCTTAACTTTGCTTAACTGCTTTGACTAGAGTGTCTTGATGAAACCAATCCTGAGTGAGTTATGTGCCATGTGTGTGTGAGGTTTGGGTGTTATTCTGTGCATTGCATTTGATGCCTAGAACTTGCCCCGTGTGTTTGCAAAGCGAAATAGTAGTTTTGTTCAGTCTTGGAAGTGATATAGGCATTTCCTTGTTGAGCCAAATATGTATATTTTACCCACCTAATTGTTATGTATCGTAGTTAACCCCTTTGAGCCTGTAATATTGTTTCTTTGGCAACCACATTACAAGCCTTACCCATTTGTTTGAATTAACCATCTATTTGAACCTTCTAACCCCTCATGAGCACTTGAATTGTGATGATTTAGGTAAATGTTAAAGTGTGGGGTGGTTGGTTTGGCTTTTGAGTGGAACTAATGAAATCAGGAGAAAGGTGCACTGTTTTGAACAAGTAAGAGCCACTTGAATTGAAAAAAAAATATAGTTGTATTGCTGTGAAAAAAAAAGTATTTCTTTAATAAGTGGTGATTCTTGCTGTAATTGTGCTTAAATAAGTATGGGATAATATACAGTGATGTAAAGGTGGAGTTTTGGTTTGACATAAGTATGGGGTTTGAA
>NW_017671390.1:302825-303526 GCF_001879085.1 Nicotiana attenuata
GCTGGAGTCCGACGTCAAAGTCCGCGTACAGACGCGAAGGCAAACGCGGATCCGCATCAAAGTCCGCGTCTAGATGCGAAGGCAGACGCGGATTCCAGCTCTCCCATCCGAAGTTGGATTGAAGAATTCCGCCCCTCATCAACCCTAGGTCATATAAATACATCCTAAAATACCACTTTGAAGGGAGAGACACTACTTTAGGGTTAGACAACACCCTTGGAGGCAAGAACACGCTAGGAGCAAGGAGGAAGATTCAACTACGAGTTTTTCCCCTTCTTCTTCCTATTTTTTCATTGTTGGTTATGATTTTTAGTATTGTAGTTTTACATACTATTATGAATAGCTAATTCGTTTTTAGGGTTTTGATGTAACCTTTTGGGGATGAATTGGTTGTTATATTAATATAGTTTTGAGTTAGTTGTTAATCTCTATTTGTTCAACTACGTTTTGATTTTGGTTAAATGAAAGGATCCTCAATTAGCCGTTCCTATTTATTATGTATCTGCTTGAGAGAGAGTGCATATTTAGGTAGTTGTTTGAACAACATCACTCCCGGAGTATAGGCGAGAGTCATAGCCGAGGGTTTAGAGGTTGGATTAGAGATAACGATACCTCGGGTGCGATCTAAATGAACTGTAATGTGAATCTAACTAGGGTAGCTTGAGAGAGTGCGTACTAGTAAATTATCATAATTGCTTGAG